>NC_134491.1:20393691-20671191 GCF_040206685.1 Ascaphus truei | reverse complement strand
CTCCCCTTCTCCTCCTCCTCCTCCTCCCCCGCAGGGTCGTCGTCACCCCTCCTCCCCGGAATTGGATGGGTGTATAACACAAAGCAGGTAAATAGAAATATGGTAATCTATGGCCTCACAGGCAGAAATACAAACAGGTGAGGCAAACTAAGACAGTCACCGTACGGGGGGGGGGGGGGGGGTGGGGTGGGGTGTGTGTGTGTGTGTGTGTGTGTGTGTGTGTGTGTGTGTGTGTGTGTGTATACAATGCCATGATTGAGATATTGTGTGATGGCGCACGGTATTCATTTAACTGGATTCAAGCTGCTTGTAGGGCTGAAGTAATGATCCAATAGGAAGGCAGTGGGAGGAGTATTCTTCCCCTTTAAATAACAGCTGCTCCCAGTGGGTGCTTATTCTCCCTGACGAGGGTGTTTTTTCTGTGACCTGTGGGTCTTTATGTGTGTGTGTATGTATTGTTAGCTATGTCTTTACAGTGCATGGGTACATTAGGTGCATTTTAGCGGTGTAGGTACCGCTTGTTTGTGTGTGTGTGTGGTTTATGGTGGACCCCTTTTATTAATAAATATTTGCCTACATAGCAGGTGTTGTTTAGATTGTTGACACAATAGTTACATTTGATGTTCATTAACCTTTGGTGCGCTCTGTGTGCACCTTTTTCTGTCTTTGGGGACTCCATCTGGAGCCCCCTTTAGGTGCGTTTTAGAGGAGGCGCTTCCACACGGTTAGCAGCAAGGGGGGACTGACTCCACTGGACAGCTCAAGCGTGAAAAAGCCCATTATTTTCCAGGGTTAATAATGTCACTAATGTCCAAGTGAAGAACAGCCCAGACAGCACTTAAAGTCAGATGACCACACACTATGAGACCCAAAAGTATAGTAACGTGTTCCTGAGAGCAGGCAGCAACGTTTCTGGAAGTGCACTTTGTGTATTAATACTAGTGTTGTTTAGAATCAGTGTGTGTTACGTGTGCTGCCTTGTGGCTGAAACATTACCAATAGATATTGTTGCTCGTATTGCAGGATTTCTTCAGCTTTGTCATTTGGATACATTTGCTGCCTTGTGGCTGAAACATTACTAGCAGATAGAGTGTTGCACACATTGCCGGGTTATTCAGCTTTGTCATTTGTTTTTTTCAACGGAGTTCTTGCTCTATAAGGGTAAGGGGAGTACCAGGATCATTTTGGTCTCTGTGAACGGGCCAGAAGGGGCTAGGAGCCCCGAAACGTTACATTACCCCCCTTAGTCCCCTATTTTATCCCCCACCCCTCCTTGTTATCACTTGCCTCCCTTCCTTTTTTGCCTATTACACGCAGTATGTTATCTGGATACCATTTGTGGTTTGACTGTATAGACTAGAATAGCATCATTGTCCATTGCATATTGTTTGCCAGATCTGTATTTATTTTTGAGAGTAACATTTATTTTTTGCATACCATCTAGTGTCGTTTTCACATATTTTTCTATTTGAGTGCTGGGAACACTTTCTTTGTTTCTTAAGAGACGGACATACATCAGGAGCCTAAAGTAAGGACAATTTAGCCTGCTTTGTTGCACTGCCTGTGGATTCAGCTATCCCTGAGGTTTAACTGGTAAGCGGGATAGCCGTTCGGGATAGTTAAGGGGCAAGACGGGCACTGTGTGGTTAGTGCTCAGAGTGGAGCTAGGCATTTTGTTTTATTGCTTTGTTTTATGCCTGTAAGAAGAATAAACCTACTAACAGATTCTTATACTTCCTGCCTTTAATGTGAGAGCAAAGATCCTGCAACGTGGCCGAGTTGTCACAATTGGTAGAGAATTTGGGCACTCTAAAAAGCATAGCACCTAAAAGGTCAGTGGGTTTGAAAAAGCAAAAGAAAACACATGGGTTTGTAAAATGGCTGCTCAGCAGGAATAAGACTGCTACAGAGACACCTACGAGAGGTACAAATCAAAGTCTTCCACGGTAAAGAGGAAGGGAGATAAAAAGAAAAGAAGTTCTCAACTTACAGAGGAAGTTGCACAAACATTTAAAGATGATCCTGGGACGTCGGGAAGGCGCGTGTTAGAAAGGAGCCGAGATGGGCAGCAGCCCAGAGTGACTGGCAGCTTCATCAGGAGTATGGTGGCATCTCCAGAGGCTTCTCAGAAGCAGGGGCTGGGCCGGAGCCACAGCAGAGGCCCAAAGTACCACAGGGGCCAATGTTGACCGTGTGAACCCAGAAGGTGCGTCTATCCGGTTCTGACTGTAAGAATCCCTCAACACACAGTACGAGGCAAGTGGACCAGGAACCTTGGAGTGATGATTCCTTGAGGCATGCTGAACATGCCCTGCACACTGCCAGGCAGGACTGTTGTCTCCTCCGTGAACGATTAGATAACGAGCAAGAAGCCAAAGCTGAGCTACAGGTGTCTGTCTGCAGCGATCACTAAGGCCGCGTCCATAGTAGAACGCGCTAGCTTCCGCGCTCCACCTCTCCGGTGTCGCGCTTGCTAAACAAACTTGTTTGTATTGCGAAGCGCCGCTCTCCCTGTAGCGCGCACTATGTGCATATGCATTTGCGTCCTAGTGTTTGTTTCGGCGTATCCTGCACTATGGACGCGGCCTTAGTGTGTGTCTATGGAGAAGACAAAGCGTCTCATGTAGAGTGAATTGGAGGACATGACGACCAGTCTGGAGAAGACAAACGCCAATGTTACTGCCAGGGACGAGAAGCAATTATTGCTGACTGGCAGCAGTACTGAGATCTCTCAGAGAGAGGTTCGGAATCTCATCTCAGACCTGGAACGCTCACGCCATGAGATCCGCGCTCTCAGCACAGAGGTGTGTAACTTGAAGGATGCTGATGGAAAGATCCTGATTAATTCAGAGAAAGTAAAAAGAGAGAATACAAGTCTGCAGAGGAAGTTTCAGATTTGGCTGACCAGGTCAGTGAAAGTAATAAGAAGCTTCAGGAGCTAGAAAAAGTGAACAAACTATTAACAAGAAAAGTCAAGGATGCAGTTAGCATTGGAAGAAGCAGAGGGCGCCTTGGAGCAGGAAAGAGGCAAGTCCCTATGTTTCCAGTTAGAACTCTCTCAGATCAGACTCTCAAAGAAAGAAGATACATTTTCTAACAATTCAGAAATACTACAGAGCTCTTATCCAGGGAAGGATGGAGAAAGTTATTTGAACAAACGCTCCGTCCGCCACTGTCCTCATACAGGCTGCCTACAGAGAGATGGAAGTGTGTCAGCTTTACCACCGGAATAAAGCAGAATGCGTTCTTCAGTAGATTTGGAGGATGCAACGACAGAGGAAGAAGTATGGACATTTGAAGCAATGTGTGATTGTACTCCAGTTGTGCTACCGTGCCCACGTGATCTGAAACAGATTCTTTATAATGAAAGCAGCCACTTTAAAGATTCAGTCTGTGACAAGAATGAGAGAGAAACATATCTGCTATTTCGTGCTGAGACGGGTGTCACTGTTTGTCCAGCGGTGCTTTCGCCAGAATAAATTAACGCATCGCGAAAGAGAGGTCCAAGACTACAAGTCTGCTGATTGTGAAAGAGATGCCATAGGGTACAATCAGAGTTGATGAGAACTCCGCCCAGGTTGAGGTGCTGGAAATTAACGGTGCTGAGCCAGATACAGATGGTCACGTTAGTGACAGGGAAGAGGAGACGGCACGATGCGTAGAAGAACTTGTTGCCGAGTAAAAGAAGAGTTGGTGAAATGGAAAGGTGAGCTTGAGCGGGAAGTCCTCTGCAGGGTTGAGGAAGCTAAGCAAATACTTGAAGAGACACTGTTTGAGTGCACAGGCTGCAAAGACTTTGTCACCACGGTCCTTTTCAACCCTGACTACTCATTGTGGTCACGAACTGTGCACCCGAAAATTGCCCCAAATGGGTAATCAAAAATTACTTGTAGGAGTGAAAATGGTCATGAGAAAAGACATTGCAGTAAGAAGAACCAGGAAGGCTCAGAGTTGGAAAGACGAAGCGGCGAAGTTCAGCGCCGGCCTTGAACGGTTCCAATTCTCACCGCTCTTTGCCATGACATAAAAGGAAAGAGAATCAGATCCACGGGTTTCACCGGAAGCCCAGGAAACAGTCCTATAGCATGAAACACACAGAAAGAATTAAAGTGAAGTTCGAAGTCTTGCTGAACTGGAAGTCAAAGAAGAAAAAGAGGAGAAGAAATTGAAGTCTGAATTCTCCGACAACGACATTGATTTGTTTGGAGAGCTGTCGCACAAAAACAGCACATGTCAATGTCCAATGGCGACTACGGGTCTTCGCATCTCCTGAAAAGGATTGCCTTAAGGAGCTCAGATTGAGGATGGCGCCTGACGGTGGGGTACACTGATGGGTATACACGGTAGCTCACCCCAGCAGGTCTGAGCTGGTGGGGAGCATATGTGAGGGACTGAAGGGTTAACTCCCTCACTCTGCAGGCGGGCAGACCACACCCTACATGTATGCTGTGCTAGGATGTGGACAATTAGCTCCAGAGCAGGACTTTAAAAGGCAGAAAGTTGCCACCTGTTCCAGAACCTGCAGAGAAAGGTGATGAGGCTGTGGGGACTGCCCAGAAGGGTGTACCTGGGATCTGCAGGACCCTGAGGCCGTAAACGAGGTTAGCCAGGAGGAAGTCAAGCTACCCAGAGGATGTGCCTGGAACAGGAGATGGACTTTCCTGAGCCTAAAGTAAGGACAATTTAGTCTGCTTGCGTTGCGCTGTCTGCGATTCAGCTATCCCTGAGTTTTGTTTTTAACTTGTAAGCTGGGCAGCCATCTGGGATAGTTAAGAGGCAAGATGTGTACTGTGTAGTTAGTGCTTAGAGAGGAGCTAGGCGTTTGATTGATTGTTACTTTGTTTTATGCATGTAAGAAGAATAAACCTGCTAGCAGATTCTTATGCTTCCTGCCTTTAATGTGAGAGCAAAGATCCTACCCAGTGCTCACCTTGTGACAGACTCTGCATGGGCATCGCACCGTGTCCGGCCTGCATTCCCACCATGCTCTGTCGCTGTAGGTTCAGTAAGTGCTGTTGCTGAAGCTGCTGCATCTGTAACAGCTGCTGTTGGAAGGCCATCTGCTTGCTTCCCAACGCTGGCTGCAAGACACACCGAGCATCCAAGTGAGAACAAGAGCAGAGCCCTCGTGTCCAGCATGCAGGGACAGGGGGCAAAATGACATGAGCGAGAGGAAGGTAAAGAGGCAGTTTCCACTTAGATTGTAAACTCTTCAAGTCAGGCTCTGCCTCCTCATAATGGTGATATCTGCTTATCCTATCGCTGCACTTTATTTGTATTAGACTGTAAGCTGTATGGAGAGGCTGCCCCCAGGCTGTGGGAGGTGTCAGTGTGAGGGTTCGCTCCATTAAGGAAGAAGGGGGGGGGGGGGTGATGCAGTGCCCCTTCCCTTCTGTAATTATCTGTGCAGCGATGATGCAAACACAATGTTATACTAATTGCATGGCCAAGGAGCTTACAATCTGAGCACCAGAGGTACGACAATGCTGAGGTCTGAGAGTGGGGTGTGAAAGGGGAAATTGGATAAAACCAGAAGCTCAAACAAAGATCCTTTTTTGGGTACAAATAAAGAGGTAAAGCACAGAAAGTGACCCGCCCCACTCACCTGTAACATCCCCATCTGCAGGTGAATAGCGGGTAAACCCCTTCCTGTTGGGGTTACCGGTGCCCTGCGTGCTGGGTATAAGGGCTGCCCACCCTCCCTTCTCACCTCTTTGGGTTGCGGCTTCCCTGCATGTTGATGGGAGAGGAGCTGGAGGTGCAGCTGTTCCTGCTGTTTCTTGTAATATTCTTGGAGCTGCAGAGACACGGTAAAAATATTTGTGGCCGACAGTGAGGGGGGGACGCAGTGACAGAGAGGGCATAGATCCTCATCCTCACTTAGCACTACATTTGCCAAGTGGTCATTCAAATGGGCTGTAAGGTGTCACATGGCGTAACACCAGCTTAGTAAATATGGCCCATCTCACACGCCATACCTCGCCTCCCTGTGTTCCCTCTGTGTATTTCACTGCTCTCCGGTCCTGTGTAAAAACAATACTGTGCTGCCCTCCTGTGGACGCTCTGTGCAATTATACTCCCTTATAGACCCTCTGTGACATGCCCTATGTAATCCTGTCACACCACCGATGCTGCCCCCTGTGGACCAGATGTGCCTCACAGCCTCTTGTGGTTCTCGTGTCATACTTGGTGCTGTCCTCCCATGGTCCGTGTCCCACCTTGGTTCTGCTCTCACCTGCTGTAACATGAGCGCTTGCTGCTGTTGCAGAACGGCCTGGACTTGCGCTGGGGACAGAATCTGCTGCATCTGCTGCGTGGTGATCATCTGCGGGGACATCATGGCCACCGAGACTGGGACCTGCGGCACCAGAGAGGTGACATGAGCTTGGGGCCCTTCGGCTCATATAGTATGCCACCCCATTGTACTGCGCTACAGAGTATGTTGGTACCTCCTACCCAAGGTTCTCACCTGCACAGCGGCCTGCTTGTTCTCGGTGCTGCTGGGGGAGCTCAGTCCTGTCGCCTGCTGAAGCAGGAACTGCCGAGCCACCTGCAGAGCCTGGGGAGGGGAAGGAGAGGGTGGGTGATTCCCTATTACTACCCCAGGAAGGGACACAATAATGACGCAAAGACCTGATCCACAAAAGGGTACCAGCAGACAGCAACCCCAATACCACCAGAGGGACCCCAATCCTCTTCAAAACCCATCCCCATTAGAGAGACTCCAACCCTCTCAAATACACCTTCCCCACCAGAGGGACCCCAATTCTCACAATACCCCTCCCCCCCTGCTTTAGTCTCCCTTCTTTTGATCTCCCCCCTCCTCTCCCCTCTTCCTGCCTCCCAACCTTCCCTCTCTCCTCTATTCCCAGACCCCCCCCCCCCCCAACCTTCCTGGATTTCGAACTTCATTCCTCCCTCTCCTTTCCTCCTCCTAACCGCCCCTCTTTCTTTCTGCTTCTCCCCCCACCTCTTCCCTCACTTCCTCTGCAGGATGCAACATTCCTGGAGCTGTCTGCTTGTTTACCACTTTCCCCTCTATATAGTGTCTCCCCCACCCCCTCCCCTTCCCTTGTAGCCTCACACTGACCCCTCGCCATGACCCTGGTTAAAAGTCAGGGGGGTGGGGGAGAGGGGGAGATCCGAGGAACAACTAACTGAGCACTGCAACTTAACACAAACCTTCTCAAGTTTCTAACAAAGAACATTATTTGAGCTTATCAATATTACAGCTGGTGGCCATCCCAGTGCCCAACCCAATGCCCCCCAACACCAACATATACTCCGCTGCTTGGTGGGAATCTACAGGTGGCCTTTAGTGTTGGGTAGATGGCACTGCACATGGCTGTTGTATGTTGGGTATCCCAAGTGGGCATAAGGGGGGCAGCTCCGCAGAGCTCCGAGATGCCCAACGTGTTACCTGCTGCTGCTGGAAATGCAGGAGCTCAGCTGGATTCAACTCTCCATTGGTCTCCGCGCTGGCCCCACCTTCCCTCCCTCCACTTCCGTCCGATTGGTTCGGGAGGCTGCCAACTCCATTCTGATTGGTCGGTGTGGATCGTATGGACTCGGACTCCACCATCATGACTCGTTTTTATGACCTGGGAGAAGGAGCAGAGGGACAGTCAGAGGACCCGGGACACAGCAAGGTGGGGCTGTTAGGGAGACACCGGGCCGCAGCCGAAAATACTCCGGACCATCTACATCAGGGGCGGCCAACTCCAGTCTTCAAGGGCCACCAACAGGCCAGGTTTTAGGGATACCCCTGCTTCAGCACAGGTGGCTCAGTCGAAGGTGAGTCTATACGAGTTAGCCACCCCTGCTCTACATGGTGGAATCAGGACATGATGTCAGAGCGACGACACAAACCTGCAAAGTATCGTCGCTTCCAAACAACCTTCAAGAAGCAATTCTCCCTACTCTAATTTCTTTTCTTTTAAAGAATTTAATCCAGGGCGTGTCTGAAATCGTGCTATTCGTACCCACAGGCGCCCCTGGTTCTGGGGATATTTACCTTTCTATGTGCCAGTATTTCTGGTCCCTTTTTAAAAAAAAAATATCAATAAGGTGGTACAACAAGCCTCACTGCCACGGGCCAATAGGAGGCCTCAATGTCATCAGAGCATGACATTCCAGCTTTCTATTGGACGACCCCAGCAGCCATCTTTCTCATGTTACGGCTACAAAGAAAAAGGTCAATATCTCGAGAATCGGGGTGTTCCCGGAGTGAAGTTCTGTAAAAGCCAAAAATGGGGATTGCATCTTTCAGAAAGTGCAAGAAACACAAAATATGAGCCAAGGGAGGGAAGGAAAGCGCGCATCGCATGCTTCGTGATTGTCGCGGTTACAACACGCGAATGACACTGTATCTACAGGAGTCGCCTACGCTGCGGTCTCTGCAATTAGAACATGGCTGGCTTACTGGCTGCATTCAGCTGCAAAGCAATAAGGCACTCAGTCCGAAGGGGACAGCATGGACAGCCACACCTGGTGACCACATGGAATGACATGTTCACGGCTTGCTACTCACCCATCAATGGGAGCAAGGTCTTTAGGCAGGAAGAGAGAAGTAGAGCATTGGTCTCTGAAGTGGGAGGCACATTAAATTGCAAGTTGTGACAGGGATCTGAGGCGCTTGTATGGTTATGCCAAGCTCTGTGCTGTATATCTGTGAAGTGTTATTATTTTGGGGGTGGGAGGGGGGAGCCTTAGGTATCTGCATCCCCCCCCCCTCGGTAAGCAAACAGTGCAGGGCGTTGGGAGTCAGTTTACAGCCTTCCCTGTGCTCAGACACTCAGAACTGGCCAATCCACATTCTGCTGTGCAGGTCACGCGCTGCGCAGGGTGGGGAGGGGGCGAGATAAGGAGGGGGTGGGCTTATTGTTTCACTCCCACACCTGACACAATTGCCTGGGTGAAGGGTCCCGGACTCTGCCCTCTCACGCCCCTCCCACATAGGGACAATCTGCAAAACCCTTGTGTATGTTAACCCCTTCACTGACTAAGGACCCGTTGGAAAAACACTATATATAGTGAGAGAGAAATAGAGATATATACACACACACACACACACACACACACACACACACACACACACACACACACACACACACACACACACACACACACACACACACACACACACATATAGCAAGAGCAATACATGTTTGTGTGTATCTGCAGAGCAGTGGGTCTGTGTGCTTGTGTAAAGCAAAGTGTGCTTGTGTAAAGCGGTGTGTGTGTGAAGCAGTGTGTCTGTATATACAGAGTTGTGGGTCAGTGTGCTTTTTGTGCATTCCATCGTCCTGCATTATCTGCCTGTTCAGAAGTTTCTCTGCACAAACCTTAAACCACCAGCACTCCTTTGGGGAACAGTACTGTGCCGTCATAACGTGGAGCGTATACAGTATAACCTCTGATCCCATATCATTTATAAACCTTCATACCCTGACCCTATATAACCCCTGACTGTTTGCACCGTGGGCCCTTATTACCTGCCGCCATCCACTCTGCCCTCTCTTCACCTGTTGTTGCCTCTCTTACATTTGACCCTCGTGTCTCTGGCCCCTCACCTCTTGACCTCATGTCAGGGTCCTCTGTCTCCCACTCTGGGGGGGGGGGGAGGGGTCCGGCCTACAAAGCATCAGACTTTGAGCTTTTGAAAGGATGTAAAGTTACAAAGTGCGAGAAGAGGAAGCGTCTGCTCTCGATCTCATTAGGAAGGTAAACATGAGAGCCAGCTAAGTGTCTAATTAAGCTTCTAATTAGTCCCTGCTTGTTACTAATGCAAATTAGATTACGCCGCTTAACTACAGCATGTCCACAACACCCTTGTTAATTGCGGCCTTTGAAATTAAATTACTCCCTAATTAGCATATCAAAGCCATTGATTCTCAGCCAGAGAAGAGGAGGGCAGGAGAGAGGCGAGCTTCAAGTTTTGTTAATTAGGGTCTCCTAATTAAATTGTGACGTGTGATTGCACAGTGAGGTCTCCAGGAAGAAGGTGCGCATGTGTACAGAGCGTCAGCTCACGGGGCCAGCCAGGGACAAACCAGAGAGCTGTGACCTGGCGACAGGATGCTGCCACCATAAGGTCATTAAAAGGACAGTTCTATCACATGCAAACTGTGTATAAAGCAGCAAACATGGTGTGACACAACAGTGCAGCACCAACTACACAAACACAGCACTGTATACACTGCCAGCACTAGAACTATATATAGCAAATGGGAATATTACTGTGTGCTCATTTGCATGTCTTAGGCCGCGCTTATAGTGCCGGCGACGCGACGTCAGGCTGCGGTTGCTGGAAAAATCAAATTGAGATGACTTCCAGCGATCGCGACCAAGCAGCCGCTCCGTCGCATCGCGTATAAGCGCACGCAACGGCAGCAACGCATTTGTTTTGACGTCACATTGCTGGCACTATAAGTGCAGCCTTAGACAGGTTTGTATATATGAGAGAGAGAGAATATAGCAGCAGACACTGAAAAAAGCCTCAGCAGAGGCAGGTGTGGTGCACGGTAAAGGGTAAATAGTTACAGTCTGTGAGGATCCCTAGAGATGCAATATACCGGCACAGCACAAGAGATAATCACATAAAAGTGGTTTATTGGGTCCAAAAGGCACACATATGCCCGACGTTTCGGTCCCCAGGGGGACCTTCTTCAGGGGCTCACCCTGGGGACCAAAATATATATGGGAGCATTTTGGACCCAATAAACCACTTTTATGTGATTAACTCTTGTGCTGTATATGCGCACACACACACACACACAAACAAACAAACAAAGGTAAAACAATCTGGCACATCAATGTGTCTTATCTAGCTCAATGTTTTTGCCTTTTCCAAGAGCTCCTCCATTGGGAAGCTGAAGCGTTGAGCTAGTAAGGGCAGATTTATTGCAGCATTGGGTGTGTCGGCTTTTTTTACCCTTCCACATAGTACAGTTTAGTACATTAGCAGAAGCACCCGCTCTAATCTTTTCGGTTGTTAGTTATTGTGTGCCCTGACTTCTTTAATAAATAAATAAATAATAATAAATATATATATATATATATATATATATATATATATTTAAAAAAAAAACACAGTGCATATATATATATATATATATCTACTATATATATATTTCTGAAAGCACTGTATGTCTGCGTCCCTAGGGCCAATCGCATTGCACCTTTGGCCTGTCACTCCGCCTCAGGCGATGCCCACCCCCGCACACCTCTCATTGGCCTGCGTCCAACACCAATGCCACACTGTTCCACCCCTCACTGAGCTACCACTGCCACACTGTCCCACCCCTCACTGAGCTTTGGGAACGCTTTGCATTTGCAGCACCTAATCCTCAACCCTCACTGCTCTGGGGCCACGCTTCACAGCTCTCAAACCACAAAACATTCACCGTTTGCTACCACAGAACTGCGGAATCAGGTACAGAATCAGCTACACAAACACCGCACGATCACCTACACACACCACACGATCACAGACATTCACACAACACCAAACACTGCACACTGCCTCTTCAACGACCCCCCCCCCCCCCGGTCCACTCCAGAGATCTCCCGCCAAACACAATCGGCACCGGCCCGCAGGGTCCTCCGGAGGAGGACTCCGCACGCCACACATCTCCCTCCCGCTACCGCACCCTTACACGCCACAGATCTCCCGCCAAACACCATCAGCACCGGCCCACACGCTCCTCCTCCTGAGGACACCGCACGCCACTTATCTCCCTCGCGCTACCGCAGACCCTCTACGGGCCGCGGCCTACACTGCCTACACCCCTCCACTTCACCTCTACCACGCCGGAACGCTAGGTACTCACTTTAGGCGCCAAAAACACAATCGGCACCGGCCCGCACGGACCTCCTCCGAAGGCCACGGCACGCCACAGATCTCCCGCCAAACACCATCAGCACCGGCCCACACGCTCCTCCGGAGGACACCGCACGCCACACATCTGACTCCCGCTACCGCAAACCCTCTACGGGCCGCGGCCTACACTGCCAACACCCCTCCACTTCACCTCTACCACGCCGGAACCACCCCAACAAACAAACACACACTATGCTAGGTACTCACTTCGGCACCGGCCCGCACGGAGCTCCTCCGAAGGCCACCGCACGCCACAGATCTCCCGCCAAACACTATCTCCACCGGCCCACACGCGCGAGCGCCGGGGGAGCGCGAGTCATGGGGGACCAAGCGGGCGCCGGGGGAGCGCGAGTCACGGGGAGGGACAGTGTGTGTGGGGGGGAGGGACAGTGTGTGTGTGGGGGAAGGGGGGACAGTGTGTGTGTGTGTGTGTGTGGGGGGGACACAGTTTGTGTGTGTGTGGGGGGGGACAGTGTGTGTGTGGGGGAGGGGGGACAGTGTGTGTGTGTGGGGGAGGGGGGGACAGTGTGTGTGTGTGTGTGTGTGTGGTGGGGACAGTGTGTGGGGGAGGGGGGACAGTGTGTGTGGGGGGGTGGGGGGGACAGTGTGACTCCCGGGCAACGCCGGGTCTCTCAGCTAGTCTATATATATATAAATACTCCACCAGACTCCGATGAAATAGACACTGCCCTGCGAGGCTGAATATTACAATGTGATCTTTATCATTCAATGTACAGGAACCAACATTACGGCCTCTGGGCCATTCCTAGGGGTCGAGTGACACGTTGGTTCCTGTACATTGAGCTATAAGTAATATTCAGCCTCGCAGGGCTGTCAATTTCATCTGACTCTGGTGGAGTATTTAACTATCTTTTGATCTGCTGTTTGACACGTGCACTCGCCATATAGTAGCAGGATACATAATAATAACTTCATAATTGAAGTGACACAGAGTGATCCGGAAAGGATCAGTTAGAATTCCCTATATTTGCACTCATCCACAAAATATTACATAGTCAAGACTATTGGTCAGTTTTACTATATAATATTCTGTGGATGAGTGCAAATATAGGTGATTCTTTCTGGATCAGTCTGTGTCTATTGATTCAATTTCCATATGCACCCCACAAACTGATTATTTCATTCACTATAGTTTAATAAGGTTGAGCAGTGTGTTTACTTTCTCTTGTTTACATAATTGAAGTGCCTGTTATCATGTATGTATGAATATATATATTTATATTTACACACACAAATAGAGCACCATATGCACAGTCAGTGTGTTAAATACAGCATTGCACACACTGCTCGTGCGATATGAACATAAATACAGCACCATATACACTGACCGCATTCTGTAAATGCCAGATCCTCAATCTGCTATGTACAGAAATATATAATCCTCTCTCCTGATAATAAGCTGTCTTTCTAACACCCCAATACATGGAAAATTTCTCCCGATGTACACATTTTGTACTGTAACACGGTTTTATTACAGTCCAGACATACATTTACAATACCATTAGACGCCTGAACACGACAGAGAAGGCGCTTCCTGCGTATTACATACGCGGTGGGTTTGGTTATGAACATGTAATTGTGATTCTTCACAGGACAGCACAAAGCGCGGGTCTCCGGGTCTGCCTGAAATTCCAAGCTTCCCCGAGATGAGCAGAACAATCCTTATTCATCTCTTATTTTACCCCAAAAATGTGTAAAATGAGGAAATAAAAGGAAGGTTTCATAATGTCGCAGTGTTTGAAATAAGAAAGAGAAGAGAATGCCCAGAGAGAGGAGCTTTTAATCACCCTCTGCACAAACCTCGTCCCTGAGCAGATTCAATTAACTGATAACAGAGGCATCAAATTAATTTTTCAAGGATGTTAGATTTTGATGAAGAAAATCTCTCTGATTTTAATCGGGCCGCCGTTTAAAAGGCATAAATGAATATCCCTTTTTAATCATCAGGGGGCACAGAGGGACGCGGGCGTCGTGCTCAACGTATACATTCCAACCGTTTAATTAGGGGGGAAATGAGAACAGCGTTTCTCGTTTGCGAGGTTGTGTGAAGAAATTAAAATCAGCCCCACGCCCCTCCGATTATTAAACCCTGGCCAGGAAACGTATCCCAGTTCCCATTTCCGAAGCAGAAGAGCAGAACTTTCAGGAGAGAAACTTTGATCGGGAGCAGAAGACAGGATTGTGCAGGGAGAGAGAGAGAGGGATTACTGCGGGAAGCCAAAAATGAAATATAAGCGGCAGTGTCTGCACACCCTAATAATGACTGCTGTTGAATTTGAGGGTCTGCGGTTTAAAATGATCTTCAGTTCACAAATTCAGACTGAGAGCTGAAGTCTGATATATTGTATCGATGTCTTGTTACTTTTTATATCCGCACACACACCAGAGATTTCATTTGGGCAGGACATCATATAAATGTCCCCACACACTGGCAGACTGCACGTTTAGTTCAACGACCCGCAGAATTCAGGACATCTCTGAGGGTACTTCCTGTTACTTTGTCCAGAGGCAAAGAGACCTCTGCATTCTCTTCCTTGTATTGTATGCAAAGCCTGTGGAGTATCTTCTACCCTGCGAGTAACACAAGAGCAGCAACTTTACCGATAAGAGTATCTATTTATCCAACTCCGAGAGACAACCTGAGCAACGTGGTCCGTGAAGCGAAGCATCAATTTCATACCAACATCCCAGGGCAACGGGGGAATAACCTAAACCTTCCGTTACTGCAAAAGAAACTTCCGTTACAGTGCAAAGCCTGAGGAAGACACACAGACCGAGACGGAAACACTGGGTCTTCTGTGCTGTTTAAACCCGGGGTGCTCTACTTCAGTCTTCAAGACTCCCGCCATCAGGTCAAGTTTCAGGAAATCTCAGCTTCAGCACAGGTGGCTCAGTCTTCGACTTGACCTGTTGGGGAGGGGGAGGGGGGGTCTTGAGCACCACTAGTTTAAACCACAACATTCAAATGTAAAGGGACGGGGGAGGGGGACATAGCAGGACTCAGCGATCTGTTCATCGCTGGACATTATACTAGAATAAGTCACTTTGAGTGATACGATTTACTGCCACAGAAGAAAGCGGAAGATCAGAAAATATCAAAATAAGCGACACGTTTCATACAATCTCTCATTGCTAAAATGCACTTTGGAGGAGCTGCTGTTTAAATTTTCGCATACGATTGGGAATTGAGCAAAATGCGCCTTTTTTGCGTTATGGAAAAGCAGCAGCTGAGTCAGACTTCGCAAGCAAAATCGCTGAGCAACAGGTGCATTGCAATTTAGTTTAATATGCTAATTTGCTACATTCTCTAAAAATTGCTATATTCGCTTAATGCTGAGACTATAAGAAGGTCGCTCACTGGCGATATCTCACTGAAAGCTTACTCATTCGGAGACATTATCAGTCCTTTGAGGCTTGGCAAAAAAAGACAGTTTGGTCCCTGTCCGGGGCTGTAACGTCCTGCTCGGAATGAATTGGTATTGGTCCACGGGTCTCGGGTAGGGAAGAAGGTAAGGTTTTGGCACAGAATGTTTCTGATGAGCAAAGATCAGCAGATCTTTTACTCTCAGTTGGATTCAAAGTGTCAGAAAAGGGAGAAAGTGCATGACAGGTACAGAGAGAGAGGAGTGGAAAGAGACAGAGAGTGTGAGAGAGGAGAAGAGGGAGGGACAGAGTGAGAGAGGGAACACGAGGAGCAATAAACAGGTTAAACACAAAAATTCTAGGAAGAGAAAAAACAAACAGAAGTGAAGGTGCTCCCTCCTCTGTGCCTCGTACCCCCCCCCTCTCTGCCACGTACCCCCCCCCTCTCTGCCACGTACCCCCTCATTCCTTTTCGCCCAACTCTTGGAAAGGGCCTGTAAAGTGCCTCTGAAAGCATCAAACCCATCATCAGGTCCCCTGGAGAAAAACCGTGATACTTACTGCAGGCACCAGCGATATTAACTTGTGAAATCCTTAAATAATATAGAAATATTTGTGTTGTCACCATTGTGTATTTTCTAGGGACGCCACACCCTGATCTTTGCGCCGGTGGAACTTGTGCAGCCTCATTACATTTCCCCAACTAACTAGGATTTCCTAAAAGAAGCAATACTTGCTGTATTTAGAGTTAGGAATTTGGGCCGAAACTTTAAATAAAAACCCTTAAAAATGTCTCTTGAATTATACAAATGGTAAAGAATACGTTACAGGTACCATTACAAGGGCTTGCATTGGGTGCCGCAGAACTTACAATCTAATTATCCCCTGTGGACGGAAATGACATCCACAAAAAGCAAAGGGACTTGCAGTTAGGGGCTCGGTGGCTGGATGTGCCTGCTACTTTATTTGGGGATTTCGGAGCTATGTGGTAGCCCTGCACACACACGCGAACACACGCGCACACACACACACGCGCGCGCGCACACACACGGCCTCCCAGCGTCTCTGTGTTCTGGACGATAACTGCAGATGATTTCTCAGCCGAGTTCTCCCTTGCTCAGGGACCAAATCTGACCTGTTACACATATACATTCCTATACACACTCTGTTTAAACTGAATATAATATATATATATATATATATATATATATATATATAATGTGTGAAAAAGAAGCGCCAGCTCCATAGCATAATACTGTATGTATATAATATACATTTATTTAAGAACAAGAGTGGCCGCCAGGACACGCACTCGCTTCAATATAAAAAAGCATTCATGGGAGACAATCTGTAAAACCGTCAGGAGCTGTGGGAGGATAATTCAGCCACACAATATAGCACAGGTGTATGTGGGTGGTGAGTAGCGGATACTTATCCGTAGGTGGATGGTGCACCAGAGTCCCCTCTGTAACAGCAGTGAGGGTAGTGATGCCCACAGATTATCTGTGCTCCGTCCTGCACTGTAGGGAAAGTGTCCACGTATTTTGTATGCAGACCTCCACACTCTGTGTATCTGGTGCAAGAACTCTGCCACAGCCGCCCGTCAGGAGCACCTCACTTAGCTCTGCTCCACACGGACGTTTCCACTGCTCCAACCACCTCGTGTAAAACACAGGCTAACAACCTCCAAACAGCTCCCTATCCGCAAAGTGAAGTCAGTGTGTGACGACTTTCGACGCGTTTCGTCACACACTGACTTCACTTTGCGGATAGGGAGCTGTTCGGAGGTTGTTAGCCTGTGTTTTACACGAGGTGGTTGGAGCAGTGGAAACGTCCGTGTGGAGCAGAGCTAAGTGAGGTGCTCCTGACGGGCGGCTGTGGCAGAGTTCTTGCACCAGATACACAGAGTGTGGAGGTCTGCATACAAAATACGTGGACACTTTCCCTACAGTGCAGGACGGAGCACAGATAATCTGTGGGCATCACTACCCTCACTGCTGTTACACAGGGGACTCTGGTGCACCATCCACCTACGGATAAGTATCCGCTACTCACCACCCACATACACCTGTGCTATATTGTGTGGCTGAATTATCCTCCCACAGCTCCTGGCGGTTTTACAGATTGTCTCCCATGAATGCTTTTTTATATTGAAGCGAGTGCGTGTACTGGCGGCCACTCTTGTTCTTATATAAATGTACTCTGTAATAGGAGCTTGAGATAAAAGGTGGCACTGTGTGCTCATTTGCATGTCATTTCCCAGAATCCCTTGCTGCAGTGGAAGTGCTGGGCGATAATGGTGAAAGACAGGGTTGCAGACCTGTCTCAGACATGCAAATGAACATACAGTAATATTTACAGTTGCTTTATGCTTTACTGTGGAGGGGTTTTTGTCACTTTTTTTACCCATCATAACCTTAATAAGTGTGGTGAATACCTACTCTTAATCTCAAACCAGCAGAGCCAGCAACCAACCTCACACTGATGATACCCATCAAGGTTGAAACAGGTCTGTGAGTGGGTTTACTGGCTTTGCATCTCACCCCAGCTTTCGCTTAAAAGCTGTGTTTAAAGCAGCATGCATTGGCTTAAGGGTCGCTGTGTAATAGGAGATTGAGATAAAAGGTGGCACTGTGTGCTCATTTGCATGTCATTTCCCAGAATCCCTTGCTGCAGTGTAAGTGCTGTGTGCTGGGTGATAATGGTGAAAGACAGGGTTGCAGACCTGTCTAAGACATGCAAATGAACATACAGTAATATTTACAGTTGCTATATTCTATACATACAGTATTATGCTATGGAGCTGGCGCTTCTTTTTCTCCCTTTCTTTTAGATTTCTGTGATCTGCTAGATCATTTAAGAAGCCCTGCCTACTCCATACTGTGACTGATATACATTTTTTCTGGACTTTTTTTCATCTGTTTTTCAACATTTGGACTGGTTTGTTCTCTTTTTTCACTGAACACTCATTTAAAATTTTCAAATTGTATATTATCATTAGAATATCACTGCACAGACATCACAATTTGTTTTATTATTTTATATACACATTATAACTCACATATCACATTGACAGCTCTACCCTTTGTTTTTTATTTGTGTATATATATATATATATATATATATATATATACATACATACATTTATATATATATATATATATATATATATATATATATATATATATATATATATATATACACAAATGTAAATACAACTGTATGCTCATCTGCATGTCTTAGGCAGGTCTGCAACCCCGCCTTTCACCATTATCACCCAGCACACAGCACTTCCACTGCAGCAAGGGATTCTGGGAAATGACATGCCAATGAGCACACAGTGCCACTTTTTGCTTAAAAAACCATTTTTAACATGGTTCCCTATAGGCTTAAGCTTGCTGCATGGTCACAGGTTTGAGCACAGCCAGGGTTAAGGTGCATACCCAGAAAACCACCCAGACAGCTGTTTTGACCTTAATGGGTCTCATCAGTGTGGGGTTGATTAACTGGCTATGCAAAGAAGCTAAAGGATGGGGGTTACCATACTGAGTTACCATATATATACATACATATATACATATATATATATATATATATATATATATATATATATATATATATATATGTATGTATGTATGTATGTATGTATGTATATATATATATGGTAACTCAGTATGGTATATATATATATATATATATATATATATATATATATATATATATATATATATATATATATATATATGGGGTTACAGTGTTTTACTTGCTGGGCGGCACCCTTGCCTTACCAGCTCTGTGGTTTGGCCACTAGGATATCGAGCCGCTCAACTATTGACATTTGCATACACATGATGCCTACATGCAGAGCTGCTCGCATTGGACTGTCTGGCTGTCAGTATCTGCATTTGCCTTTCATTGGACTGCTGGCCTGAGTGGGCGGTGCTCACACAGTTGTAGTTAATTTCATTGATCGTTTTTCATTTGGTGCAGGTGTGTTTTTAGTCACTGGTGGGGGTATATTAAGGGGTCTGGATTAGTCACTGGTGGGGGTATATTAAGGGGTCTGGATTAGTCACTGGTGGGGGTATATTAAGGGGTCTGGATTAGTCACTGGTGGGGATATATTAAGGGGTCTGGATTAGTCACTGGTGGGGGTATATTAAGGGGTCTGGATTAGTCACTGGTGGGGGTATATTAAGGGGTCTGGATTAGTCACTGGTGGGGGTATATTAAGGGGTCTGGATTAGTCACTGGTTGCACTGCCCTGAGGAAGGTCCCACTCTGAGGACCGAAACGTTGGCTGCCCTGTGTTGTTAATACACTTTATTTACTTCATTACTGCGGTGTGCTGTCTCTTTGTTACCTGGATTTCCCTGGTTACCCTGTACATGTTTCTATATGGGACGAGCATCTGCCTTCATTTGAGAAACCGTGAGTGCATTTTTTCATTGACATGCGTGTGCGTGTATACACCACAATTATTAAGGTTATGGTGGGTAAAAAAAGTGACAAAAACCCTCCACAGTAAAGCATAAAGCAACTGTAAATATTACTGTATGTTCATTTGCATGTCTTAGACAGGTCTGCAACCCTATCTTTCCCCGTTATCGCCCAGCACACAGCGCTTCCACTGCAGCAAGGGATTCTGGGAAATGACATGCAAATGAGCACACAGTGCCACCTTTTGTCTCAAGCTCATTATGTGTATTATGAGCTTGAGACAAAAGGTGGCACTGTGTGCTCATTTGCATGTCATCTCCCAGAATCCCTTGCTGCAGTGGAAGCGCTGTGTGCTGGGCGATAACGGGGAAAGATAGGGTTGCAGACCTGTCTAAGACATGCAAATGAACATACAGTAATATTTACAGTTGTTTTATATATATATATATATATATATATATATATATATATACACACACAAACACACACACACATCTGCGAGCAGACTGTAAAAACATACACAAGCTACATGTGTGTATATATGGATAAAGTTGATTGCTTTAGTTTATTGCAGAACAAACAACATTTAACTAATAATTGACCATTCTGTGCTTCAGTCTCATTTGCATACACTAAGGAGCCCATTTATCCCAGTAAGTACATTTAGTGTACGTTTATTAATTCGACAATTGTATCACCAGCTCAGACCTGGAAGTTCACAGAAACTAAGAACACAAGACGCTGAGAGTGATTCAGTCTCTTATAAGTATATCCAGTATCTGCATCCGAACCGCTCGATATATCACCCATAAATCCAGCAAACTAAGGGCCTCATGCTATAAGCAGCGATAAGCCACTTATCGCCAAAAAAAAGCGTACTGCTATTCAGTAAGCCCCGATAAGCTGGCAATAAAGAGCAAAAATCACTGCTTTTTTTTGCGGAGAAAAAAACCCCCACCAAACACGCGGCGATAAGACACTTATCGCCAGCTTCTCAAACATGCTCAATTCTAGTCGCCCCGATCAGCTTATCGAGGCTGCTTGTCTCTCTAGAATGGAGATTTCCTCTCCAAATCGCCTCGCCACAAAAAGTTGGCAAGAAGGTGGAGAGGAGCTGCCGATGAGCGGAGAGACGGCACTTAGAAAAAAAAATGCATTTTTCCTGCATGGGATTTATGCCGGGGTCTCCGGAGCCGATATCCATTAATACCAGCACCGGAGACCCCCGGCATGAATCCCACGCAATAAAAATGCAATTACAGGCCACTTCATTACCTTAGTGGCTAACCGCTAAGGCAATGAAAGGGTTAACCACCCGTGCCCTGCTTTTTGTGGGTAGCGGGGGTGGGTGAAGGTGGTATTTGGCCCTTGGAGGGTGTTTGGCCTTACGGGGGGATTGCGGGTTAATACCGTTAACGTAATGAAGGGGTTAACCCCTCCCGCTACCCACCTAGGCCTAAACACCTATCTTTGGGGCTAATATCCCCTTCACCAACCACCGCTACCCACAAAAAATAAAAAATACACACAACAGCCCTACTACCCACCCCCTAGGCCCCCAATAAACATCATAATATCTAATAAACAAAAGTACACAACCCACCCATCCCTTGTGCCTGTGCCCCCACATAAAAACATTATTAATTTTTTTACACACAGGATTAATACCACAGGCCGGCGGGGGTCCCCACGGGTGTCCACAGTGCACCTCGGGTGGTTCCCGCTAGGCTCCGTGGTGCTCCAGGTGATCCCCGCGGGCCACAATGGGGTCCTCGGGTGGTTCCCTCGGGTCATCCCCACGGGTGTCTGGGGGCCCTCGGGTGGTTCCCTCGGGTCACCGGGAGCCCCACAGCGGTCCCCGGGTCATCCCCACGGGTGTCTGGGGGCCCTCAGGTGCTCACCGTTGGCGTCCGGGGGTCCTCGTGGGTCCCCACTGGCCTGCTGTACCATTCCTGTATTTAAAACAAATGTTCGTTTGCTTAAAACAAATAAACCTGGCCTACATTTCAATAAAACCACCCCCCCCCCCCTCAAAAAACCCCACAGAACAGTAAAGTAATGGGCATCAACCACGTGACCGGGACATTTCAATACATAGGAGATACTGGCACCCCATAACGGGGCATGTATCTTGGGAAGCAGGGGGTCCCTGGAGCTCAAATAACGCAGTTCTGCTCCGTAGACCCCCTGCTCATCTACACTATTAATAAAATGCAACAACTTTAGTTTCCGGCGAGATTTGCGCAGAGACAGCTCTCTCTCTGCAGCAGAAACAACTCGCCAGGTGAGCCCTTTTCGGAGGGGCGATTATCTCGGCGCCGGCTACCCGCCATTTGATGAAATGTTGCTCTCACTGGTATTCGGGGCTTTCTGCATACCGTGATAGCAACGCTGTCAAAAATGGTGATTTAAAAACCCTGGCGATTTTTTCTTTCGGACTTTAGTGCATTAGGCCCTAAATCGGAGGTACCGAGACAAGACAGAGATACAGAGACAAGACACAGAGATACAGAAATAAGGCCCCGCTCACACAGCGCGCTACACGACATGCGTGCGCGCTTTCGTCACTGATGCCTGGCGGCCAATGTTAGTGCTCAGTATTGAAACTACCATTGTCTGCAAAGTGCGGCGTCGACGCTGCTGCAGTCGCGGGAGTCTTTTCAATCTGTGATCTCCGGCTGCAGCAGCGCGACGTCAATTTCAGCAGTGAAATCGGAGGGAGGGGGGACCCCCATCTCTCAGTATATGATCCCTGCGGGACACACACACAATGGATTTGTGCTTTTATTTTATGTTTTCATACGATGCACATCGCCCAGCAGACGGAGGCGCGCACACGCAGCGTCGCGAAGCCCCCTGTGTGAACGCGGCCTAAGACACAGAGATGCAGAGACAGACAGAGACGCAGAGACAAGACACAGAGATGCAGAGACAGACAGAGACGCAGAGACAAGACACAGAGATGCAGAGACAAGACAGAGAGATGCAGAGACAGACAGAGATGCAGAGACAAGACAGAGAGATGCAGAGACAAGACAGAGATGCAGAGACAAGGCACAGAGATGCAGAGACAAGACAGAGAGATGCAGAGACAAGACAGAGAGATGCAGAGACAAGACAGAGATGCAGAGACAAGACAGAGAGATGCAGAGACAAGACAGAGAGATGCAGAGACAAGACAGAGAGATGCAGAGACAAGACAGAGATGCAGAGACAAGACAGAGAGATGCAGAGACAAGACAGAGAGATGCAGAGACAAGACAGAGAGATGCAGAGACAAGACAGAGAGATGCAGAGACAGACAGAGATGCAGAGACAAGACAGAGAGATGCAGAGACAAGACAGAGAGATGCAGAGACAAGACAGAGAGATGCAGAGACAGACAGAGATGCAGAGACAAGACAGAGAGATGCAGAGACAAGACACAGAGATGCAGAGACAAGACACAGAGATGCAGAGACAAGACACAGAGATGCAGAGACAAGACACAGAGATGCAGAGACAAGACAGAGAGATGCAGAGACAGACAGAGAGATGCAGAGACAGACAGAGATGCAGAGACAAGACAGAGAGATGCAGAGACAGACAGAGATGCAGAGACAAGACACAGAGATGCAGAGACAAGACAGAGAGATGCAGAGACAGACAGAGATGCAGAGACAAGACAGAGAGATGCAGAGACAAGACACAGAGATGCAGAGACAAGACACAGAGATGCAGAGACAAGACACAGAGATGCAGAGACAGACAGAGATGCAGAGACAAGACAGAGAGATGCAGAGACAAGACACAGAGATGCAGAGACAAGACAGAGAGATGCAGAGACAAGACACAGAGATGCAGAGACAAGGCACAGAGATGCAGAGACAAGACAGAGAGATGCAGAGACAAGACAGAGATGCAGAGACAAGACAGAGAGATGCAGAGACAAGACAGAGAGATGCAGAGACAAGACACAGAGATGCAGAGACAGACAGAGAGATGCAGAGACAGACAGAGATGCAGAGACAGACAGAGATGCAGAGACAAGACAGAGAGATGCAGAGACAAGACAGAGAGATGCAGAGACAGACAGAGATGCAGAGACAAGAAAGAGAGATGCAGAGACAGACAGAGAGATGCAGAGACAGACAGAGATGCAGAGACAAGACAGAGAGATGCAGAGACAAGACACAGAGATGCAGAGACAAGACAGAGAGATGCAGAGACAGACAGAGATGCAGAGACAGACAGAGATGCAGAGACAAGACAGAGAGATGCAGAGACAGACAGAGATGCAGAGACAAGAAAGAGAGATGCAGAGACAAGACAGAGAGATGCAGAGACAGACAGAGATGCAGAGACAAGAAAGAGAGATGCAGAGACAAGACAGAGAGATGCAGAGACAGACAGAGATGCAGAGACAAGACAGAGAGATGCAGAGACAAGACAGAGAGATGCAGAGACAGACAGAGATGCAGAGACAAGACACAGAGATGCAGAGACAAGACAGAGAGATGCAGAGACAAGACAGAGAGATGCAGAGACAGACAGAGATGCAGAGACAAGGCACAGAGATGCAGAGACAAGACAGAGAGATGCAGAGACAAGACAGAGAGATGCAGAGACAAGACACAGAGATGCAGAGACAAGACAGAGAGATGCAGAGACAGACAGAGATGCAGAGACAGACAGAGATGCAGAGACAAGACAGAGAGATGCAGAGACAGACAGAGATGCAGAGACAAGAAAGAGAGATGCAGAGACAAGACAGAGAGATGCAGAGACAGACAGAGATGCAGAGACAAGAAAGAGAGATGCAGAGACAAGACAGAGAGATGCAGAGACAGACAGAGATGCAGAGACAAGACAGAGAGATGCAGAGACAAGACAGAGAGATGCAGAGACAAGACAGAGAGATGCAGAGACAAGACACAGAGATGCAGAGACAAGACACAGAGATGCAGAGACAAGACAGAGAGATGCAGAGACAAGGCACAGAGATGCAGAGACAAGACACAGAGATGCAGAGACAAGACACAGAGATGCAGAGACAAGACAGAGAGATGCAGAGACAAGACACAGAGATGCAGAGACAAGACACAGAGATGCAGAGACAAGACAGAGAGATGCAGAGACAAGACACAGAGATGCAGAGACAAGACAGAGAGATGCAGAGACAGACAGAGATGCAGAGACAAGAAAGAGAGATGCAGAGACAAGACAGAGAGATGCAGAGACAGACAGAGATGCAGAGACAAGACAGAGAGATGCAGAGACAAGACAGAGAGATGCAGAGACAAGACAGAGAGATGCAGAGACAAGACACAGAGATGCAGAGACAAGACACAGAGATGCAGAGACAAGACAGAGAGATGCAGAGACAGACAGAGATGCAGAGACAAGACACAGAGATGCAGAGACAAGACACAGAGATGCAGAGACAAGACACAGAGATGCAGAGACAAGACAGAGAGATGCAGAGACAAGACAGAGATGCAGAGACAAGACAGAGATGCACAAATACGTAAGTTGCAGAGATACAAAAGGTACAACGGTTTTACTTGGGAAGAGATGCAATCAAAGAGACATTTTCCTGAAGACACTGAGGAAGAACCCTACAGATGGGATCACAATCAGGCCCAGACCCACGAAACCCAGTTACGCCAAGTAATGTTGCGTTAACCTCAGCTGTGTACGAACTAAAGAAAGTAACATAAAGTTGATTTATGTCAACGTCACATTAACATGGAAATAAGCCGCTGGCGTAAGATCCCCACACGCCTGAAGCGCCGCAAAGGCTAACACGAAACATGATGTTTCACTATTTAGATAATACCTCAACCTGCTGTTACGCCCATCAATAGGGTAAAATATTTATCCCAGTGTCTGGACGTCAGCAACACCAAGTCACTATATCACATAAGGTTGTGTTATTTCCCTCTCCTCCAAAAGCAGAGTCACGCCAAGACTTACATTCCGCCATGTTGTCTGAAGGTAACGCAGCGCTATCCCTGCATGACAGGGCGTTAAGCGTCTGCTAATGAGCTCTAGTACGGTCATTATTCTGGCATATAATTTGTTTTGTGAGTACGCCATTAGCCACGGGGTAATAATGTCCCGCTACTGATTTAGGTAACGCAAGGGTGGGAAACCCCAGTCCTCAAGGGCCACCAACAGGACAGGTTTGCAGGATATCCCTGCTTCAGCACAGGAAGCTCAATCAGTGACCCAATAAAGTAGGGGAAATATACAGGAAGCCAGGGATACGGAGACTGGGGAAATCCCACCCGGGATAAGCAAGAGCATGAGGAGGAAGGACTCAGACGCAGAGAGCGATACATTGGTGTCTCACAGAGCTGCAGGAGCACAGAGAGTGACACACAGAGCTGCAGGAGCATGGAGTGTGTCACACAGAGCTGCAGGAGCACAGAGTGTGTCACACAGCTGCAGGAGCACAGAGAGTGTCACACAGACCTGCAGGAGCATGGAGTGTCACAGACCTGCAGGAGCATGGAGTGTAACAGACCTGCAGGAGCATGGAGAGTGTCACACAGACCTGCAAGAGCACAGTGTCACACAGACCTGCAAGAGCACAATGTCACACAGACCTACAGGTGCACAGAGTGTGTCAAACAGACCTGCAGGAGCACAACGAGCGTCACACAGACCTGCAGTAGCACAGCGAGTGTCACACAGACCTGCAGGAGCACAGCGAGTGTCACAAAGACCTGCAGGAGCACAGCGAGTGTCACACAGACCTGCAGGAGCACAGCGAGTGTCCCACAGACCTGCAGGACCACGTAGAGTGTCCCACAGACCTGCAGGACCACGTAGAGTGTCCCACAGACCTGCAGGAGCACGGAGTGCGTCACACAGACCTGCAGGAGCACAACGAGCGTCACACAGACCTGCAGAAGCACAATGAGGGTCACACAGACCTGCAGGAGCACAGAGTGTCACACAGACCTGCAGGAGCACAGTGTCACACAGACCTGCAGGAGCAAAGAGTGTCACACAGACCTGCAGGAGCACAGAGTGTCACACAGACCTGCAGGAGCACAGAGTGTCACACAGACCTGCAGGAGCACAGAGTGTCCCACAGACCTGCAGGAGCTCAAAGTGTCTCACACAGACCTGCTGGAGCACAGAGTGTCACAAACCTGCAGGAGCAGAGGGAACGTCACACAGACCTGCAGGAGCACAGAGTTTCACACTGACCTCCCGGAGCAAAGAGTGTCACACAGACCTGCAGGAGCACAGAGTGTCACACAGACCTACAGGAGCACAGAGAGTGTCACACAGACCTGCAGAAGCACAGAGAGTGTCACACAGACCTGCAGAAGCACAGAGTGTCACACAGACCTGCAGGAGCACAGAGTGCCACATAGACCTGCAGGAGCAGAGAGAGCATCACACAGACCGGCAGGAACACAGTGTCACACAGACCTGCCGGAGCACGGAGTGTCACACAGACCTGCAGGAGCAGTGTCACACAGACCTGCAGGAGCAGAGTGTCACACAGACCTGCAGGAGCAGAGTGTCACACAGACCTGCAGGAGCACGTAGAGTGTCCCACAGACCTGCAGGAGCACGTAGAGTGTCCCACAGACCTGCAGGAGCACGTAGTGCATCACACAGACCTGCAGGAGCACAACGAGCGTCACACAGACCTGCAGAAGCACAACGAGCGTCACACAGACCTGCAGGAGCACAGTGTGTGTCAAGCAGACCTGCAGCAGCACAGGGAGTGTAACACAGACCTGTAGGAGCACAGCGAATCACACAGACCTGCAGGAGCACAGAGAGTGTCACACAGACCTGCAGGAGCACAGAGAGTGTCACACAGACCAGCAGGAGCACAGAGAGTGTCACACAGACCTGCAGGAGCATGGAGTGTGTCACACAGACCTGCAGGAGCAAAGAGTGTCACACAGACCTGCAGGAGAACAGAGTGTTACACATACCTGCAGGAGCACAGAGTGTCACACAGACCTGCAGGAGCACAGAGAGTGTCACACAGACCTGCTGGAGCATGGAGTGGGTCACACAGATCTGCAGGAGCACAACGAGCGTCACACAGACCTGCAGGAGATAAGCGAGTGTCACACAGACCTGCAGGAGCACAGCGAGTGTAACAAAGACCTGCAGGAGCACAGCGAGTGTCACACAGATCTGCAAGAGCACAGCGAGTGTCTCACAGACCTGCAGGAGCACGTAGAGCGTCACACAGACCTGCAGGAGATAAGCGAGTGTCACACAGACCTGCAGGAGCACAGCGAGTGTCCCACAGACCTGCAGGAGCACGGAGTGCGTCACACAGACTTGCAGGAGCACAACGAGCGTCACACAGACCTGCAGAAGCACAACGAGCGTCACACAGACCTGCAGGAACACAGAGAGTGTTACACAGACCTGCAGGAGCAAAGAGTGTCACACAGATCTGCAGGAGCATGGAGTGTCACATAGACCTGCAGGAGCACAGAGTGTCACACAGACCTGCAGGAGCAGAGAGTGTCACACAGACCAGCAGGAGCAGAGTGTCACACAGACCTGCAGGAGCAGAGAGTGTCACACAGACCTGCAGCAGCAGAGTGTCACACAGACCTGCAGCAGCACAGAGAGTGTCACACAGACCTGCAGGAGCAGAGCATCACACAGACCTGCAGGAGCACAGAGTGTCACACAGACCTGCAGCAGCACAGCGAGTGTCAAACAGACCTGCAGGAGCAGGGAGTCACACAGACCTGCAGGAGCACAGAGAGTGTCACACAGACCTGCAGGACCAGAGAGTGTCACAGTCCTGCAGGAGCAGAGTGTGTCACACAGACCTGCAGGAGCACAGAGTGTCACACAGACATGCAGGAGAACAGAGAGTGTCACACAGACCTGCAGGAGCACAGAGAGTGTCACACAGACCTGCAGAAGCAAAGAATGTGTCACACAGACCTGCAGGAGCAGAGTGTGTCACACAGACCTGCAGGAGCAGAGTGTCACACAGACCTGCAGGAGCAGAGAGTATCACACAGACCTGCAGCAGCAGAGTGTCACACAGACCTGCAGCAGCACAGAGAGTGTCACACAGACCTGCAGGAGCAGAGCATCACACAGACCTGCAGGAGCACAGTGTGTCACACAGACCTGCAGGAGCAGAGTGTCACACAGACCTGCAGGAGCACAGAGTGTCACACAAACCTGCAGGAGCAGAGAGTGTCACATAGAGCTGCAAGAGCTCAGAGTGTCACACAGGACTGCAGGAGCACAGACAGTGCCACACAGACCTGCAGAAGCACAGAGTGTGTCACACAGACCTGCAGCAGCACAGTGTCACACAGACCTGCAGGAGAACAGAGAGTGTCACACAGACCTGCAGGAGCACAGAGTGTCACACAGACCTGCAGGAGCACAGAGAGTGTCACACAGACCTGCAGACGCACTTACCAGAACTCCCTCCTACTGTATCTGTACGTTCTCCCTACCTACCAATTAGATTGTAAGCTCCTCGGGGCAGGGACTCCTCTTCCTTAATGTTATGTTTATGTCTAAAGCACTTATTCTCATGATCTGTTATTTATTTGATTACCACGTGTATTACTACTGTGAAGCGCTATGTACATTAATGGCGCTATATAAATAAAGACATACAATACAATACCTGCAGGAGCAGAGATTGTCACACACAGACCTGCAGGAGCACAGAGAGCCTCACACAGACCTGCAGGAGCACAAAGTGTCACACAGACCTGCAGGAGCACAGTGTCACACAGACCTGCAGGAGCACAGAGAGTGTCACACAAACCTGCAGCAGCACATAGTGTCACACAGACCTGCAGGAGCACAGAATGTCACACAGACCTGCAGGAGCAGAGAGTGTCACACAGACCTGCAGGAGCAGAGAGTGTCACACAGACCTGCAGGAGCACAGAGTCACACAGACCTGCAGGAGCAGGGAGTAGCACAGACCTGCAGGGGCACAGTGAGTGTCACACAGACCTGCAGGAGCAGAGCGTCACACAGACCTGCAGCAGCACAGCAAGTGTCACACAGACCTGCAGGAGCAAAGGGTGTCACACAGACCTGCAGGAGCAAAGAGTGTCACACAGACCTGCAGGAGCACAGCGAGTGTCACACAGACCTGCAGGAGCAGGGAGTCATACAGACCTGCAGGAGCAGAGTGTGTCACACAGACCTGCAGCAGCACATAGTGTCACACAGACCTGCAGGAGAACAGAGTGTCACACAGACCTGCAGGAGCACAGAGAGTGTCACACAGACCTGCAGGAGCACAGAGAGTGTCACACAGACCTGCAGACGCACTTACCAGAACTCCCTCCTACTGTCTCTACCTGCAGGAGCACAGAGTCACAACTACCTGCAGGAGGAGGGAGTAGCACGCACCTTCAGGAGCACAGAGTATCACACAGACCTGCAGGAGCAAAGAGTGTCACTCAGACCTGCAGGAGCAGAGAGTCACAAAGACCTGCAGGAGCAGTGTCACACAGACCTGGAGGAGCACAGTGAGTGTGTCACACACACCTGCAGCAGCACAGCGAGTGTCACACAGAGCTGCAGGAGCAGGGAGTCACACAGACCTGCAGGAGCACAGAGAGTGTCACACAGACCTGCAGGAGCAGAGAGTGTCACACAGTCCTGCAGGAGCAGAGTGTGTCACACAGACCTGCAGGAGCACAGAGTGTCACACAGACCTGCAGGAGCAGAGAGTGTCACACAGACCTGCAGGAGCAGAGTGTCACACAGACCTGCAGGAGCAGAGCATCACACAGACCTGCAGGAGCACAGTGTGTCACACAGACCTGCAGGAGCAGAGAGTGTCACACAGACCTGCAGCAGCACAGCAAGTGTCACACAGACCTGCAGGAGCACATAGTGACACACCTGCAGGAGCACAGAGTCACAACGATCTGCAGGAGCAGAGTTACACAGACCAGCAGGAGCACAGAGTATCACACAGACCTGCAGGAGCACAGAGTGCCACACAGACCTGCAGGAGCACATGGTGACACACCTGCAGGAGCACAGTGACAACGATCTGCAGGAGCAGAGTTACACAGACCAGCAGGAGCACAGAGTATCACACAGACCTGCAGGAGCAGAGAGTGTCACACAGACCTGCAGGAGCAGAGAGTGTCACACAGACCTGCAGGAGCAGAGAGTGTCACACAGACCTGCAGGAGCAGAGAGTGTCACACAGACCTGCAGACGCACTTACTAGAATTCCCTCCTACTGTATCTGTACGTTCTCCCTACCTACCAATTAGATTGTAAGCTCCTCGGGGCAGGGACTCCTCTTCCTTAATGTTATGTTTATGTCTAAAGCACGTATTCCCATGATCTGTTATTTATATTATCTGATATTTATTTGATTACCACGTGTATTACTACTGTGAAGCGCTATATAAATAAAGACATACAATACAATACCTGCAGGAGCAGAGATTGTCACACACAGACCTGCAGGAGCACAAAGTGTCACACAGACCTGCAGGAGCACAGAGTGTTACACAGACGTGCAGGAGCACAGCGAGTGTCACACAGACCTGCAGGAGCAGGGAGTCATACAGACCTGCAGGAGCAGAGAGTGTCACACAGACCTGCAGGAGCAGAGAGAGTGTCACACAGTCCTGCAGGAGCAGAGTGTGTCACACAGACCTGCAGGAGAACAGAGAGTGTCACACAGACCTGCAGGAGCAGAGAGTGTCACACACAGACCTGCAGGAGCAGAGAGTGTCACACACAGACCTGCAGGAGCACAGCGAGTGTCACACAGACAGCACAGAGTGTCACACAGACCTGCAGGAGCAAAGTGTCACACAGACCTGCAGGAGCACAGAGTGTCAAACAGACCTGCAGGAGCACAGAGTGTCACACCGACCTGCAGGAGCAGAGAGTGTCACACACAGACCTGCAGGAGCAGAGAGTGTCACACAGACCTACAGAAGCAGAGAGTAACACAGACCTGCAGGAGCACAGAGTGTCACACAGACCTGCAGGAGCACAGAGAGTGTCACACAGAGCTGCAGGAGCAGAGAGTCACACAGAACTGCAGGAGCACAGAGAGTGTCACACAGACCTGCAGGAGCAGAGAGTGTCACACAGACCTGCAGCAGCAGAGTGTCACACACACCTGCAGCAGCACATAGTGACACACACCTGCAGGAGCACAGAGTCACAACTACCTGCAGGAGGAGGGAGTAGCACACACCTTCAGGAGCACAGAGTATCACACAGACCTGCAGGAGCAAAGAGTGTCACTCAGACCTGCAGGAGCACAGAGAGTGTCACAAAGACCTGCAGGAGCACAGAGTGTCACACAGACCTGGAGGAGCACAGTGAGTGTGTCACACACACTTGCAGCAGCACAGCGAGAGTCACACAGACCTGCAGGAGCAGGGAGTCACACAGACCTGCAGGAACACAGAGAGTGTCACACAGACCTGCAGGAGCAGAGAGTGTCACACAGTCCTGCAGGAGCAGAGTGTGTCACACAGACCTGCAGGAGCACAGAGAGTGTCACACAGACCTGCAGGAGCACAGAGAGTGTCACACAGACCTGCAGCAACAGTGTCACACAGACCTGCAGCAGCACAGCAAGTGTCACACAGACCAGCAGGAGCACAGAGTATCACACAACCTGCAGGAGCACAGAGTGCCACACAGACCTGCAGGAGCACATGGTGACACACCTGCAGGAGCACAGAGTCACAACGATCTGCAGGAGCAGAGTTACACAGACCAGCAGGAGCACAGAGTGTCACACAGACCTGCAGGAGCACAGAGTCACACAGACCTGCAGGAGCAGGGAGTAGCACAGACCTGCAGGGGCACAGTGAGTGTCACACAGACCTGCAGGAGCACAGAGTATCACACAGACCTGCAGGAGCAGAGCGTCACACAGACCTGCAGCAGCACAGCGAGTGTCACACAGACCTGCAGGAGCAGGGAGTCATACAGACCTGCAGGAGCAGAGTGTGTCACACAGACCTGCAGCAGCACATAGTGTCACACAGACCTGCAGGAGCACAGAGAGTGTCACACAGACCTGCAGGAGCACAGAGAGTGTCACACAGACCTGCAGACGCACTTACCAGAACTCCCTCCTACTGTCTCTACCTGCAGGAGCACAGAGTCACAACTACCTGCAGGAGGAGGGAGTAGCACACACCTTCAGGAGCACAGAGTATCACACAGACCTGCAGGAGCAGAGAGTCACAAAGACCTGCAGGAGCAGAGTGTCACACAGACCTGGAGGAGCACAGTGAGTGTGTCACACACACCTGCAGCAGCACAGCGAGTGTCACACAGACCTGCAGGAGCAGGGAGTCACACAGACCTGCAGGAGCACAGAGAGTGTCACACAGACCTGCAGGAGCAGAGAGTGTCACACAGACCTGCAGGAGCAGAGTGTCACACAGACCTGCAGGAGCAGAGCATCACACAGACCTGCAGGAGCACAGTGTGTCACACAGACCTGCAGGAGCAGAGAGTGTCACACAGACCTGCAGCAGCACAGCAAGTGTCACACAGACCTGCAGGAGCACATAGTGACACACCTGCAGGAGCACAGAGTCACAACGATCTGCAGGAGCAGAGTTACACAGACCAGCAGGAGCACAGAGTATCACACAGACCTGCAGGAGCACAGAGTGCCACACAGACCTGCAGGAGCACATGGTGACACACCTGCAGGAGCACAGTGACAACGATCTGCAGGAGCAGAGTTACACAGACCAGCAGGAGCACAGAGTATCACACAGACCTGCAGGAGCAGAGAGTGTCACACAGACCTGCAGGAGCAGAGAGTGTCACACAGATCTGCAGGAGCAGAGAGTGTCACACAGACCTGCAGGAGCAGAGAGTGTCACACAGACCTGCAGGAGCAGAGAGTCACACAGACCTGCAGGAGCAGAGAGTGTTACACAGACCTGCAGACGCACTTACCAGAACTCCCTCCTACTGTATCTGTACGTTCTCCCTACCTACCAATTAGATTGTAAGCTCCTCGGGGCAGGGACTCCTCTTCCTTAATGTTATGTTTATGTCTAAAGCACTTATTCCCATGATCTGTTATTTATATTATCTGATATTTATTTGATTACCACGTGTATTACTACTGTGAAGCGCTATATAAATAAAGACATACAATACAATACAATACCTGCAGGAGGAGGGAGTAGCACAGACCTGCAGGAGCAGAGATTGTCACACACAGACCTGCAGGAGCACAAAGTGTCACACAGACCTGCAGGAGCACAGAGAGTGTCACACAGACCAGCAGGAGCACAGCGAGTGTCACACAGACCTGCAGGAGCAGGGAGTCATACAGACCTGCAGGAGCAGAGAGTGTCACACAGACCTGCAGGAGCAGAGAGAGTGTCACACAGTCCTGCAGGAGCAGAGTGTGTCACACAGACCTGCAGGAGAACAGAGAGTGTCACACAGACCTGCAGGAGCAGAGAGTGTCACACACAGACCTGCAGGAGCAGAGAGTGTCACACACAGACCTGCAGGAGCACAGCGATTGTCACACAGACCTGCAGGAGCACAGAGTGTCACACAGACCTGCAGGAGCAAAGTGTCACACAGACCTGCAGGAGCAGAGTGTCACACAGACCTGCAGCAGCAGAGTGTCACACAGACCTGCAGGAGCACAGAGTGTCAAACAGACCTGCAGGAGCACAGAGTGTCACACCGACCTGCAGGAGCAGAGAGTGTCACACACAGACCTGCAGGAGCAGAGAGTAACACAGACCTGCAGGAGCACAGAGTGTCACACAGACCTGCAGGAGCACAGAGAGTGTCACACAGAGCTGCAGGAGCAGAGAGTCACACAGACCTGCAGGAGCACAGAGAGTGTCACACAGACCTGCAGGAGCAGAGAGTGTCACACAGACCTGCAGCAGCAGAGTGTCACACAGACCTGCAGCAGCACATAGTGACACACACCTGCAGGAGCACAGTCACAACTACCTGCAGGAGGAGGGAGTAGCACACACCTTCAGGAGCACAGAGTATCACACAGACCTGCAGGAGCAAAGAGTGTCACTCAGACCTGCAGGAGCACAGAGAGTGTCACAAAGACCTGCAGGAGCACAGAGTGTCACACAGACCTGGAGGAGCACAGAGTGCCACACAGACCTGCAGGAGCACATGGTGACACACCTGCAGGAGCACAGAGTCACAACGATCTGCAGGAGCAGAGTTACACAGACCAGCAGGAGCACAGAGTATCACACAGACCTGCAGGAGCACAGAGTGTCACACAGACCTGCAGGAGCACAGAGTGTCACACAGACCTGCAGGAGCAGAGAGTCACACAGACCTGCGGGTTCACAGAGAGTGTCACACAGACCTGCAGACGCACTTACCAGAACTCCCTCCTACTGTCTCCGTACGTTCTCCCTACCTACCAATTAGATTGTAAGCTCCTCGGGGCAGGGACTCCTCTTCCTTAATGTTATGTTTATGTCTAAAGCACTTATTCACATGATCTGTTATTTATATTATCTGTTATTTATTTGATTACCACGTGTATTACTACTGTGAAGCGCTATGTACATTAATGGCGCTATATAAATAAAGACATACAATACAATACCTGCAGGAGCAGAGATTGTCACACACAGACCTGCAGGAGCACAAAGTGTCACACAGACCTGCAGGAGCACAGAGTGTTACACAGACCTGCAGGAGCACAGAGTATTACACAGACCTGCAGGAGCACAGAGAGTGTCACACAGACCTGCAGGAGCACAGAGTGTCACACAAACCTGCAGGAGCAGAGAGTGTCACATAGAGCTGCAAGAGCTCAGAATGTCACACAGGACTGCAGGAGCACAGACAGTGCCACAGAGACCTGAAGGAGCAAAGACAGTGTCACACAGACCTTCAGGAGCACAGTGTCACACAGACCTGCAGGAGCACAGAGAGTGTCACACAAACCTGCAGCAGCACATAGTGTCACACAGACATGCAGGAGAACAGAGAGTGTCACACAGACCTGCAGGAGCACAGAATGTCACACAGACCTGCAGCAGCAGAGACTATCACACAGACCTGCAGCAGCACAACGAGTGTCACACAGACCTGCAGGAGCACAGAGTCACAACGACCTGCAGGAGCACAAAGTGTCACACAGACCTGCAGGAGCAGGGAGTAGCACAGACCTGCAGGGGCACAGTGAATGTCACACAGACCTGCAGGAGCACAGAGTATCACACAGACCTGCAGGAGCAGAGCGTCACACAGACCTGCAGGAGCACAGTGTGTCACACAGACCTGCAGGAGCAGAGAGTCACACAGACCTGCAGGAGCAGAGAGTGTCACACAGACCTGCAGGAGCAGAGAGAATATCACACAGACCTGCAGGAGCACAGAATGTCACACAGACCTGCAGGACCACAGAGAGTGTCACACAGACCTGCATGAGCAGAGAGTGTCACACAGACCTGCAGCAGCAGAGCGAGTGTCACACAGACCTGCAGGAGCACAGAATGTCACACAGACCTGCAGGAGCACAGAGAGCCTCACACAGACCTGCAGGAGCAGGGAGTAGCACAGACCTGCAGGAGCATAGCGAGTGTCACACAGACCTGCCGGAGCACAAAGTGTCACACAGACCTGCAGGAGCACAGAGAGTGTCACACAGACCTGCAGGAGCACAGAGTGTCACACAGACCTGCAGGAGCACAGAGAGTGTCACACAGACCTGCAGGAGCACAGAGTGTCACACAAACCTGCAGGAGCAGAGAGTGTCACATAGAGCTGCAAGAGCTCAGAGTGTCACACAGGACTGCAGGAGCACAGAGTATCACACAGACCTGCAGGAGCACAGAGTATCACACAGACCTGCAGGAGCACAGTGTCACACAGACCTGCAGTAGCACAGAGTGTCACACAGACCTGCAGGAGCAGGGAGTAGCACAGACCTGCAGGGGCACAGTGAGTGTCACACAGACCTGCAGGAGCAGAGTGTCACACAGACCTGCAGGAGCACAGTGTCACACAGACCTGCAGGAGCACAGAGTGTCACACAGACCAGCAGGAGCAGAGAGTGTCACACAGACCTGCAGGAGCACAGAGTGTCACACAGACCTGCAGGAGCACAGAGTGTCACACAGACCTGCAGGAGCACAGTGTGTCATACAGACCTGCAGGAGCAGAGAGAATATCACACAGACCTGCAGGAGCACAGAATGTCACACAGACCTGCAGGAGCACAGAGAGTGTCACACAGACATGCAGCAGCAGAGAGTATCACACAGACCTACAGGAGCACAGAGCCTCACAAAGACCTGCAGCAGCACAGTGTCACACAGACCAGCAGGAGCAGAGTGTCACACACAGACCTGCAGGAGCACAGTGTCACAGAGACCTGCAGGAGCACAGAGAGTGTCACACACAGACCTGCAGGAAAAGAGTGTTACACAGACCTGCAGGAGCAAAGTGTCACAACGACCTGCAGGAGCACAGAGAGTGTCACACAGACCTGCAGGAGCAGAGAGTGTCACACAGACCTGCAGCAGCAGAGCGAGTGTCACACAGACCTGCAGGAGCACAGAGTATCACACAGACCTGCAGGAGCACAGAATGTCACACAGACCTGCAGGAGCACAGAGAGCCTCACACAGACCTGCAGGAGCAGGGAGTAGTACAGACCTGCAGGGGCACAGTGAGTGTCACGCAGACCTGCAGGAGCACAGAGTATCACACAGACCTGCAGGAGCAGAGTGTCACACAGACCTGCAGGAGCATAGCGAGTGTCACACAGACCTGCAGGAGCACAGAGAGTGTCACACAGACCTGCAGGAGCACAGAGTGTCACACAGACCTGCAGGAGCACAGAGAGTGTCACACAGACCTGCAGGAGCACAGAGTGTCACACAAACCTGCAGGAGCAGAGAGTGTCACATAGAGCTGCAAGAGTTCAGAGTGTCACACAGGACTGCAGGAGCACAGAGTGTCACACAGACCTGCAGGAGCACAGAGTGTCACAGAGACCTGCAGCAGCACAGAGAGTGTCACAGAGACCTGCAGGAGCACAGAGTGTCACACAGACCTGCAGGAGCACAGAGAGTGTCACACAGACCTGCAGGAGCACAGCGAGTGTCACACAGACCTGCAGGAGCAGAATGTCACACAGACCTGCAGGAGGAAAGTGTCACACAGACCTGCAGGAGCAGAGAGTGTCACACAGACCTGCAGCAGCAGAGAGTGTCACACAGACCTGCAGGAGCACAGAGTGTCACACAGACCTGCAAGAGCACAGAGTGTCACACAGACCTGCAGGAGCACAGAGTGTCACACAGACCTGCATGAGCAGAGATAGTGTCACACCGACCTGCAAGAGCACGGAGCGTCACACCAACCTGCAGGAGCACAGAGCCTCACACAGACCTGCAGGAGCAGAGAGTGTCACACAGACCTGCAGGAGCAGAGAGCGTCACACAGACCTGCAGGAGCAGAGTGTCACACACAGACCTGCAGGAGCACAGAGTGTCAGACAGACCTGCAGGAGCAGAGAGTGTCACACAGACCTGCAGGAGCAGAGAGCGTCACACAGACCTGCAGGAGCAGAGTGTCACACACAGACCTGCAGGAGCAGAGAGTGTCACACAGACCTGCAGCAGCAGAGAGTGTTACACAGACCTGCAAGAGCACAGAGAGTGTCACACAGACCTGCAGGAGCAGAGAGTGTCACACAGACCTGCAGCAGCAGAGAGTATCACACAGACCTGCAGCAGCACAGCGAATGCCACACAGACCTGCAGGAGCACATAGTGACACACACCTGCAGGAGCACAGAGTCACGACTACCTGCAGGAGGAGGGAGTAGCACAGACCTGCAGGAGCACAGTGTCACACAGACCTTCAGGAGCACAAAGAGTGTCACACAGACCTGCAGGAGCACAGAGAGTGTCACACAGACCTGCAGGAGCACAGCGATTGTCACACCGACCTACAGGAGCACAGTGTCACACAGACCTGCAGAATTAGAGAGTGTCAGACAGACCTGCAGGAGCACAGAGAGTGTCACACAGACCTGCAGGAGCACAGAGAGTGTAACACAGACCTGCAGGAGCACAGAGTGTGTCACGCAGACCTGCAGGAGCAGAGCGTCACACAGACCTGCAGGAGCACAGCAAGTGTCACACAGACCTGCAGGAGCACAGAGTGCCACACAGACCTGCAGGAGCACATAGTGACACACACCTGCAGGAGCACAGAGTCACAACGACCTGCAGCAGCACAGAGTATCACACAGACCTGCAGGAGAACAGAGTGTCACACAGACCTGCAGGAGCACAGAGTGTCACACAGACCTGCAGGAGAACAGAGTGTCACACACACCTGCAGGAGCACAGAGTGTCACACAGACCTGCAGGAGCACAGAGTATCACACAGACCTGCAGGAGCACAGTGTCACACAGACCTGCAGGAGCACAGAGTGTCACACAGACCTGCAGGGGCACAGTGAGTGTCACACAGACCTGCAGGAGCAGAGTGTTACACAGACCTGCAGGAGCAAAGTGTCACAACGACCTGTAGGAGCACAAAGTGTCACACAGACCTGCAGGAGCAGAGTGTCACACAGACCTGCATGAGCAGAGATAGTGTCACACCGATCTGCAGGAGAAGAGAGTGTCACACACAGACCTGCAGGAGCAAAGTGTCACACAGACCTGCAGGAGCAGACAGTGTCACACAGACCTGCAGCAGCAGAGAGTGTCACACAGACCTGCAGGAGCACAGAGAGTGTCACACAGACCTGCAGGAGCACAGAGAGTGTCACACAGACTTGCAGGAGCACAGAGAGTGTCACACAGACCTGCAGGAGCACAGAGAGTGTCACACAGACCTGCCGCAGCAGAGAGTATCACACAGACCTGCAGCAGCACAGCGAGTGTCACACAGACCTGCAGGAGCACATAGTGACACACACCTGCAGGAGCACAGAGTCACACAGACCTGCAGGAGCAGGGAGTAGCACAGACCTGCAGGGGCACAGTGAGTGTCACACAGACCTGCAGGAGCAGAGAGTGTCACATAGAGCTGCAAGAGCACACATTGTCACCCAGACCTGCAGGAGCACAGAGAGTGTCACACAGACCTGCAGGAGCACACATTGTCACCCAGACCTGCAGGAGCACAGAGAGTGTCACACAGACCTGCAGGAGCACAGAGCCTCACACAGACCTGCAGGAGCACAGTGTCACACAGACCTGCAGGAGCACAGCGATTGTCACACCGACCTACAGGAGCACAGTGTCACACAGACCTGCAGAATTAGAGAGTGTCACACAGACCTGTAGCACAGTGTCTCAAACAGACCTGCAGGAGCACAGAGAGTGTCACACAGACCTGCAGGAGCACAGAGAGTGTCACACAGACCTGCAGTAGCACAGCGATTGTCACACCGACCTACAGGAGCACAGTGTCACACAGACCTGCAGAATTAGAGAGTGTCACACAGACCTGTAGCACAGTGTCTCAAACAGACCTGCAGGAGCACAGAGAGTGTCACACCGACCTGCAGGAGCAGAGAGTCACACAGACCTGCAGGAGCACAGAGTGTCACACCAACCTGCAGGAGCACGGAGCCTCACACAGACCTTCAGGAGCAGAGAGTGTCACACAGACCTGCAGGAGAAGAGAGTGTCACACACAGACCTGCAGGAGCAGAGAGTGTCACACAGACCTGCAGGAGCACAGAGTGTCAAACAGACCTGCAGGAGCACAGAGTGTCAAACTGACCTTCAGGAGCACAGAGAGTGTCACACAGACCTGCAGGAGCAGAGAGTGTTACACACAGACCTGCAGGAGCACAGCGAGTGGCACACAGACCTGCAGGAGCACAGCGAGTGGCACACAGACCTGCAGGAGTAGAGAGAATATCACACAGACCTGCAGGAGCAGAGAGTATCACACAGACCTGCAGGAGCAGGGAGTAGCACAGACCTGCAGGGGCACAGTGAGTGTCACGCAGACCTGCAGGAGCACAGAGTATCACACAGACCTGCAGGAGCTCAGAGTGTCACACAGACCTGCAGGAGCATAGCGAGTGTCACACAGACCTGCCGGAGCACAAAGTGTCACACAGACCTGCAGGAGCACATAGTGACACACACCTGCAGGAGCACAGAGTCACAACTACCTGCAGGAGGAGGGAGTAGCACAGACCTGCAGGAGCACAGTGTCACACAGACCTTCAGGAGCACAGAGAGTGTCACACAGACCTTCAGGAGCACAGAGTATCACACAGACCTGCAGGAGCAGAGAGTCACATAGAGCTGCAAGAGCCCAGAGTGTCACACAGACCAGCAGGAGCAGAGAGTGTCACACAGACCTGCAGGAGCACAGAATGTCACACAGACCTGCAGGAGCACAGAGAGTGTCACACAGACCTGCAGGAGCAGAGAGAATATCACACAGACCTGCAGGAGCAGAGAGTGTCACACAGACCTGCAGCAGCACAGCGAGTGTCACACAGACCTGCAGGAGCAGAGAGTCACACAGACCTGCAGGAGCACAGAGTGTCAGACAGACCTGCAGGAGCAGAGAGTGTCCCACAGACCTGCAGCAGCAGAGAGTGTCACACAGACCTGCAAGAGCACAGAGAGTGTCACACAGACCTGCAGGAGCAGAGTGTGTCACACAGACCTGCAGCAGCAGAGAGTATCACACAGACCTGCAGCAGCAGAGAGTGTCACACAGACCTGCAAGAGCCCAGAGTGTCACACAGACCAGCAGGAGCACAGAGTGTCACACAGACCTGCTGGAGCACATAGTGACACACACCTGCAGGAGCACAGAGTCACAACTACCTGCAGGAGGAGGGAGTAGCACAGACCTGCAGGAGCACAGTGTCACACAGACCTGCAGCAGCAGAGTGTGTCACACAGACCTTCAGGAGCACAGAGTATCACACAGACCTGCAGCAGCAGAGAGTGTCACACAGACCTGCAAGAGCCCAGAGTGTCACACATACCTGCAGGAGCACAGAGTGTCACACAGACCTGCTGGAGCACATAGTGACACACACCTGCAGGAGCACAGAGTCACAACTACCTGCAGGAGGAGGGAGTAGCACAGACCTGCAGGAGCACAGTGTCACACAGACCTTCAGGAGCACAGAGAGTGTCACACAGACCTTCAGGAGCACAGAGTATCACACAGACCTGCAGGAGCAGAGAGTCACATAGAGCTGCAAGAGCCCAGAGTGTCACACAGACCAGCAGGAGCAGAGAGTGTCACACATACCTGCAGGAGCACAGAGTGTCACACAGACCTGCAGGAGCACAGAGAGTGTCACACAGACCTGCAGGAGCACTGCGATTGTCACACCGACCTACAGGAGCACAGAGTGTCACACAGACCTGCAGAATTAGAGAGTGTCACACAGACCTGGAGCACAGTGTCTCAAACAGACCTGCAAGAGCACAGCGAGTGTCACACAGACCTGCAGGAGCACAGAATGTCACACAGACCTGCAGGAGCACAGCGAGTGGCACACAGACCTGAAGGAGCAGAGAGAATATCACACAGACCTGCAGGAGCAGAGAGTGTCACACAGACCTGCAGCAGCACAGCGAGTGTCACACAGACCTGCAGGAGCACAGAGCCTCACACAGACCTGCAGGAGCACAGAGCCTCACACAGACCTGCAGGAGCAGGGAGTAGCACAGACCTGCAGGGGCACAGGGAGTGTCACGCAGACCTGCAGGAGCACAGAGTATCACACAGACCTGCAGGAGCACAGAGTGTCATACAGACATGCAGGAGCACAGAGAGTGTCACACAGACCTGCAGGAGCACAGCGAGTGTCACACAGACCTGCAGGAGCAGAATGTCACACAGACCTGCAGGAGGAAAGTGTCACACAGACCTGCAGGAGCACAGAGTGTCACACAGACCTGCAGGAGCGCAGAGTGTCACACAGACCTGCAGGAGCACAGAGTGTCACACAGACCTGCAGGAGCACAGAGTGTCACACAGACCTGCAGGAGCACAGAGTGTCACACAGACCTGCATGAGCAGAGATAGTGTCACACCGACCTGCAGGAGCACGGAGCTTCACACCAACCTGCAGGAGCACAGAGCCTCACACAGACCTGCAGGAGCAGAGTGTCACACAGACCTGCAGGAGCAGAGAGCGTCACACAGACCTGCAGGAGCAGAGTGTCACACACAGACCTGCAAGAGTACAGCGAGTGTCACACAGACCTGCAGGAGCAGAGTCACACAGACCTGCAGGAGCACAGAATGTCAGACAGACCTGCAGGAGCAGAGAGTGTCACACAGACCTGCAAGAGCACAGAGAGTGTCACACAGACCTGCAGGAGCAGAGAGTGTCACACAGACCTGTAGCAGCAGAGAGTATCACACAGACCTGCAGCAGCACAGCGAATGCCACACAGACCTGCAGGAGCACATAGTGACACACACCTGCAGGAGCACAGAGTCACAACTACCTGCAGGAGGAGGGAGTAGCACAGACCTGCAGGAGCACAGTGTCACACAGACCTTCAGGAGCACAGAGAGTGTCACACAGACCTTCAGGAGCACAGAGTATCACACAGACCTGCAGGAGCAGAGAGTCACATAGAGCTGCAAGAGCCCAGAGTGTCACACAGACCAGCAGGAGCAGAGAGTGTCACACATACCTGCAGGAGCACAGAGTGTCACACAGACCTGCAGGAGCACAGAGAGTGTCACACAGACCTGCAGGGGCACAGCGATTGTCACACCGACCTACAGGAGCACAGTGTCACACAGACCTGCAGAATTAGAGAGTGTCACACAGACCTGGAGCACAGTGTCTCAAACAGACCTGCAAGAGCACAGCGAGTGTCACAGAGTGTCAGACAGACCTGCAGGAGCAGAGAGTGTCACACAGACCTGCAGCAGCAGAGAGTGTCACACAGACCTGCAAGAGCACAGAGAGTGTCACACAGACCTGCAGGAGCAGAGAGTGTCACACAGACCTGCAGCAGCAGAGAGTATCACACAGACCTGCAGCAACACAGCGAATGCCACACAGACCTGCAGGAGCACATAGTGACACACACCTGCAGGAGCACAGAGTCACAACTACCTGCAGGAGGAGGGAGTAGCACAGACCTGCAGGAGCACAGTGTCACACAGACCTTCAGGAGCACAGAGTATCACACAGACCTGCAGGAGCAGAGTCACATAGAGCTGCAAGAGCCCAGAGTGTCACAAAGACCAGCAGGAGCAGAGAGTGTCATACAGACCTGCAGGAGCACAGAGTATCACACAGACATGCAGGAGCACAGAGAGTGTCACACAGACCTGCAGGAGCACAGCGAGTGTCACACAGACCTGCAGGAGCAGAATGTCACACAGACCTGCAGGAGGAAAGTGTCACACAGACCTGCAGGAGAAGAGAGTGTCACACAGACCTGCAGGAGCACAGAGAGTGTCACACAGACCTGCAGGAGCACATACAGTAGAGTGTCACACAGACCTGCAGGAGCGCAGAGTGTCACACAGACCTGCAGGAGCACAGAGTGTCACACAGACCTGCAAGAGCATAGAGTGTCACACAGACCTGCAGGAGCACAGAGTGTCACACAGACCTGCATGAGCAGAGATAGTGTCACACCGACCTGCAGGAGCACGGAGCGTCACACCAACCTGCAGGAGCACAGAGCCTCACACAGACCTGCAGGAGCAGAGAGTCACACAGACCTGCAGGAGCACAGTGTCAGACAGACCTGCAGGAGCAGAGAGTGTCACACAGACCTGCAGCAGCAGAGAGTGTCACACAGACCTGCAAGAGCACAGAGAGTGTCACACAGACCTGCAGGAGCAGAGAGTGTCACACAGACCTGCAGCAGCAGAGAGTATCACACAGACCTGCAGCAGCACAGCGAATGCCACACAGACCTGCAGGAGCACATAGTGACACACACCTGCAGGAGCACAGAGTCACAACTACCTGCAGGAGGAGGGAGTAGCACAGACCTGCAGGAGCACAGTGTCACACAGACCTTCAGGAGCACAGAGAGTGTCACACAGATCTTCAGGAGCACAGAGTATCACACAGACCTGCAGGAGCAGAGTCACATAGAGCTGCAAGAGCCCAGAGTGTCACACAGACCAGCAGGAGCAGAGTGTGTCATACAGACCTGCAGGAGCACAGAGTATCATACAGACCTGCAGGAGCACAGAGTATCACACAGACCTGCAGGAGCACAGAGTATCACACAGACCTGCAAGAGCCCAGAGTGTCACACAGACCAGCAGGAGCAGAGAGTGTCACACATACCTGCAGGAGCACAGAGTGTCACACAGACCTGCAGGAGCACAGAGAGTGTCACACAGACCTGCAGGAGCACTGCGATTGTCACACCGACCTACAGGAGCACAGTGTCACACAGACCTGCAGAATTAGAGAGTGTCACACAGACCTGGAGCACAGTGTCTCAAACAGACCTGCAAGAGCACAGCGAGTGTCACACAGACCTGCAGGAGCACAGAATGTCACACAGACCTGCAGGAGCACAGCGAGTGGCACACAGACCTGAAGGAGCAGAGAGAATATCACACAGACCTGCAGGAGCAGAGAGTGTCACACAGACCTGCAGCAGCACAGCGAGTGTCACACAGACCTGCAGGAGCACAGAGCCTCACACAGACCTGCAGGAGCACAGAGCCTCACACAGACCTGCAGGAGCAGGGAGTAGCACAGACCTGCAGGGGCACAGGGAGTGTCACGCAGACCTGCAGGAGCACAGAGTATCACACAGACCTGCAGGAGCACAGAGTGTCATACAGACATGCAGGAGCACAGAGTGCCACACAGACCTGCAGGAGCACAGAGAGTGTCACACAGACCTGCAGGAGCACAGCGAGTGTCACACAGACTTGCAGGAGCAGAATGTCACACAGACCTGCAGGAGGAAAGTGTCACACAGACCTGCAGGAGCACAGAGTGTCACACAGACCTGCAGGAGCGCAGAGTGTCACACAGACCTGCAGGAGCACAGAGTGTCACACAGACCTGCAGGAGCACAGAGTGTCACACAGACCTGCAGGAGCACAGAGTGTCACACAGACCTGCATGAGCAGAGATAGTGTCACACCGACCTGCAGGAGCACGGAGCTTCACACCAACCTGCAGGAGCACAGAGCCTCACACAGACCTGCAGGAGCAGAGTGTCACACAGACCTGCAGGAGCAGAGAGCGTCACACAGACCTGCAGGAGCAGAGTGTCACACACAGACCTGCAAGAGTACAGCGAGTGTCACACAGACCTGCAGGAGCAGAGTCACACAGACCTGCAGGAGCACAGAATGTCAGACAGACCTGCAGGAGCAGAGAGTGTCACACAGACCTGCAGCAGCAGAGAGTGTCACACAGACCTGCAAGAGCACAGAGAGTGTCACACAGACCTGCAGGAGCAGAGAGTGTCACACAGACCTGTAGCAGCAGAGAGTATCACACAGACCTGCAGCAGCACAGCGAATGCCACACAGACCTGCAGGAGCACATAGTGACACACACCTGCAGGAGCACAGAGTCACAACTACCTGCAGGAGGAGGGAGTAGCACAGACCTGCAGGAGCACAGTGTCACACAGACCTTCAGGAGCACAGAGAGTGTCACACAGACCTTCAGGAGCACAGAGTATCACACAGACCTGCAGGAGCAGAGAGTCACATAGAGCTGCAAGAGCCCAGAGTGTCACACAGACCAGCAGGAGCAGAGAGTGTCACACATACCTGCAGGAGCACAGAGTGTCACACAGACCTGCAGGAGCACAGAGAGTGTCACACAGACCTGCAGGGGCACAGCGATTGTCACACCGACCTACAGGAGCACAGTGTCACACAGACCTGCAGAATTAGAGAGTGTCACACAGACCTGGAGCACAGTGTCTCAAACAGACCTGCAAGAGCACAGCGAGTGTCACAGAGTGTCAGACAGACCTGCAGGAGCAGAGAGTGTCACACAGACCTGCAGCAGCAGAGAGTGTCACACAGACCTGCAAGAGCACAGAGAGTGTCACACAGACCTGCAGGAGCAGAGAGTGTCACACAGACCTGCAGCAGCAGAGAGTATCACACAGACCTGCAGCAACACAGCGAATGCCACACAGACCTGCAGGAGCACATAGTGACACACACCTGCAGGAGCACAGAGTCACAACTACCTGCAGGAGGAGGGAGTAGCACAGACCTGCAGGAGCACAGTGTCACACAGACCTTCAGGAGCACAGAGAGTGTCACACAGACCTTCAGGAGCACAGAGTATCACACAGACCTGCAGGAGCAGAGTCACATAGAGCTGCAAGAGCCCAGAGTGTCACAAAGACCAGCAGGAGCAGAGAGTGTCATACAGACCTGCAGGAGCACAGAGTATCACACAGACATGCAGGAGCACAGAGAGTGTCACACAGACCTGCAGGAGCACAGCGAGTGTCACACAGACCTGCAGGAGCAGAATGTCACACAGACCTGCAGGAGGAAAGTGTCACACAGACCTGCAGGAGAAGAGAGTGTCACACAGACCTGCAGGAGCACAGAGAGTGTCACACAGACCTGCAGGAGCACATACAGTAGAGTGTCACACAGACCTGCAGGAGCGCAGAGTGTCACACAGACCTGCAGGAGCACAGAGTGTCACACAGACCTGCAAGAGCATAGAGTGTCACACAGACCTGCAGGAGCACAGAGTGTCACACAGACCTGCATGAGCAGAGATAGTGTCACACCGACCTGCAGGAGCACGGAGCGTCACACCAACCTGCAGGAGCACAGAGCCTCACACAGACCTGCAGGAGCAGAGAGTCACACAGACCTGCAGGAGCACAGTGTCAGACAGACCTGCAGGAGCAGAGAGTGTCACACAGACCTGCAGCAGCAGAGAGTGTCACACAGACCTGCAAGAGCACAGAGAGTGTCACACAGACCTGCAGGAGCAGAGAGTGTCACACAGACCTGCAGCAGCAGAGAGTATCACACAGACCTGCAGCAGCACAGCGAATGCCACACAGACCTGCAGGAGCACATAGTGACACACACCTGCAGGAGCACAGAGTCACAACTACCTGCAGGAGGAGGGAGTAGCACAGACCTGCAGGAGCACAGTGTCACACAGACCTTCAGGAGCACAGAGAGTGTCACACAGATCTTCAGGAGCACAGAGTATCACACAGACCTGCAGGAGCAGAGTCACATAGAGCTGCAAGAGCCCAGAGTGTCACACAGACCAGCAGGAGCAGAGAGTGTCACACATACCTGCAGGAGCACAGAGTGTCACACAGACCTGCAGGAGCACAGAGAGTGTCACACAGACCTGCAGGAGCACTGCGATTGTCACACCGACCTACAGGAGCACAGTGTCACACAGACCTGCAGAATTAGAGAGTGTCACACAGACCTGGAGCACAGTGTCTCAAACAGACCTGCAAGAGCACAGCGAGTGTCACACAGACCTGCAGGAGCACAGAATGTCACACAGACCTGCAGGAGCACAGCGAGTGGCACACAGACCTGAAGGAGCAGAGAGAATATCACACAGACCTGCAGGAGCAGAGAGTGTCACACAGACCTGCAGCAGCACAGCGAGTGTCACACAGACCTGCAGGAGCACAGAGCCTCACACAGACCTGCAGGAGCACAGAGCCTCACACAGACCTGCAGGAGCAGGGAGTAGCACAGACCTGCAGGGGCACAGGGAGTGTCACGCAGACCTGCAGGAGCACAGAGTATCACACAGACCTGCAGGAGCACAGAGTGTCATACAGACATGCAGGAGCACAGAGTGTCACACAGACCTGCAGGAGCACAGAGAGTGTCACACAGACCTGCAGGAGCACAGCGAGTGTCACACAGACCTGCAGGAGCAGAATGTCACACAGACCTGCAGGAGGAAAGTGTCACACAGACCTGCAGGAGCACAGAGTGTCACACAGACCTGCAGGAGCGCAGAGTGTCACACAGACCTGCAGGAGCACAGAGTGTCACACAGACCTGCAGGAGCACAGAGTGTCACACAGACCTGCAGGAGCACAGAGTGTCACACAGACCTGCATGAGCAGAGATAGTGTCACACCGACCTGCAGGAGCACGGAGCTTCACACCAACCTGCAGGAGCACAGAGCCTCACACAGACCTGCAGGAGCAGAGTGTCACACAGACCTGCAGGAGCAGAGAGCGTCACACAGACCTGCAGGAGCAGAGTGTCACACACAGACCTGCAAGAGTACAGCGAGTGTCACACAGACCTGCAGGAGCAGAGTCACACAGACCTGCAGGAGCACAGAATGTCAGACAGACCTGCAGGAGCAGAGAGTGTCACACAGACCTGCAGCAGCAGAGAGTGTCACACAGACCTGCAAGAGCACAGAGTGTCACACAGACCTGCAGGAGCAGAGAGTGTCACACAGACCTGTAGCAGCAGAGAGTATCACACAGACCTGCAGCAGCACAGCGAATGCCACACAGACCTGCAGGAGCACATAGTGACACACACCTGCAGGAGCACAGAGTCACAACTACCTGCAGGAGGAGGGAGTAGCACAGACCTGCAGGAGCACAGTGTCACACAGACCTTCAGGAGCACAGAGAGTGTCACACAGACCTTCAGGAGCACAGAGTATCACACAGACCTGCAGGAGCAGAGAGTCACATAGAGCTGCAAGAGCCCAGAGTGTCACACAGACCAGCAGGAGCAGAGAGTGTCACACATACCTGCAGGAGCACAGAGTGTCACACAGACCTGCAGGAGCACAGAGAGTGTCACACAGACCTGCAGGGGCACAGCGATTGTCACACCGACCTACAGGAGCACAGTGTCACACAGACCTGCAGAATTAGAGAGTGTCACACAGACCTGGAGCACAGTGTCTCAAACAGACCTGCAAGAGCACAGCGAGTGTCACAGAGTGTCAGACAGACCTGCAGGAGCAGAGAGTGTCACACAGACCTGCAAGAGCACAGAGAGTGTCACACAGACCTGCAGGAGCAGAGAGTGTCACACAGACCTGCAGCAGCAGAGAGTATCACACAGACCTGCAGCAACACAGCGAATGCCACACAGACCTGCAGGAGCACATAGTGACACACACCTGCAGGAGCACAGAGTCACAACTACCTGCAGGAGGAGGGAGTAGCACAGACCTGCAGGAGCACAGTGTCACGCAGACCTTCAGGAGCACAGAGAGTGTCACACAGACCTTCAGGAGCACAGAGTATCACACAGACCTGCAGGAGCAGAGTCACATAGAGCTGCAAGAGCCCAGAGTGTCACAAAGACCAGCAGGAGCAGAGAGTGTCATACAGACCTGCAGGAGCACAGAGTATCACACAGACATGCAGGAGCACAGAGAGTGTCACACAGACCTGCAGGAGCACAGCGAGTGTCACACAGACCTGCAGGAGCAGAATGTCACACAGACCTGCAGGAGGAAAGTGTCACACAGACCTGCAGGAGAAGAGAGTGTCACACAGACCTGCAGGAGCACAGAGAGTGTCACACAGACCTGCAGGAGCACATACAGTAGAGTGTCACACAGACCTGCAGGAGCGCAGAGTGTCACACAGACCTGCAGGAGCACAGAGTGTCACACAGACCTGCAAGAGCATAGAGTGTCACACAGACCTGCAGGAGCACAGAGTGTCACACAGACCTGCAGCAGCACAGCGAGTGTCACACAGACCTGCAGGAGCAGAGAGTCACACAGACCTGCAGGAGCACAGAGTGTCAGACAGACCTGCAGGAGCAGAGAGTGTCCCACAGACCTGCAGCAGCAGAGAGTGTCACACAGACCTGCAAGAGCACAGAGAGTGTCACACAGACCTGCAGGAGCAGAGTGTGTCACACAGACCTGCAAGAGCACAGAGAGTGTCACACAGACCTGCAGGAGCAGAGAGTGTCACACAGACCTGCAGCAGCAGAGAGTATCACACAGACCTGCAGCAGCACAGCGAATGCCACACAGACCTGCAGGAGCACATAGTGACACACACCTGCAGGAGCACAGAGTCACAACTACCTGCAGGAGGAGGGAGTAGCACAGACCTGCAGGAGCACAGTGTCACACAGACCTTCAGGAGCACAGAGAGTGTCACACAGATCTTCAGGAGCACAGAGTATCACACAGACCTGCAGGAGCAGAGTCACATAGAGCTGCAAGAGCCCAGAGTGTCACACAGACCAGCAGGAGCAGAGAGTGTCATACAGACCTGCAGGAGCACAGAGTATCATACAGACCTGCAGGAGCACAGAGTATCACACAGACCTGCAGGAGCACAGAGTATCACACAGACCTGCAAGAGCCCAGAGTGTCACACAGACCAGCAGGAGCAGAGAGTGTCACACATACCTGCAGGAGCACAGAGTGTCACACAGACCTGCAGGAGCACAGAGAGTGTCACACAGACCTGCAGGAGCACTGCGATTGTCACACCGACCTACAGGAGCACAGTGTCACACAGACCTGCAGAATTAGAGAGTGTCACACAGACCTGGAGCACAGTGTCTCAAACAGACCTGCAAGAGCACAGCGAGTGTCACACAGACCTGCAGGAGCAGAGAGTGTCACACAGACCTGCAGGAGGACAGAGTGTGTCACACAGACCTGCAGGAGCACAGAGAGTGCAACACAGACCTGCAGGAGCACAGAGTGTGTCACGCAGACCTGCAGGAGCAGAGCGTCACACAGACCTGCAGGAGCACAGCAAGTGTCACACAGACCTGCAGGAGCACAGAGTGCCACACAGACCTGCAGGAGCACAGAGTCACAACGACCTGCAGGAGCACAGAGTATCACACAGACCTGCAGGAGAACAGAGTGTCACACAGACCTGCAGGAGCACAGTGTCACACAGACCTGCAGGAGCAGAGAGTGTCACACAGACCTGCAGGAGCAGAGAGTGTCACACAGACCTGCAGGAGCTCAGAGTGTCACACAGACCTGCAGGAGCACAGAGTGTCACACAGACCTGCAGGAGCACAGAGTGTCACACAGACCTGCAGGACCAAAGAGTCACAAAGACCTGCAGGAGCACAGAGAGTGTCACACAGACCTGCAGGAGCAGAGTCACAAAGACCTGCAGGAGCACAGTGAGTGTGTCACAAACACCTGCAGCAGCACAGCGAGTGTCACACAGACCTGCAGGAGCAGGGAGTCACACAGACCTGCAGGAGCACAGAGAGTGTCACACAGACCTGCAGGAGCACAGAGAGTGTCACACAGACCTGCAGGAGCACAGAGTGTGTCACGCAGACCTGCAGGAGCAGAGCGTCACACAGACCTGCAGGAGCACAGCAAGTGTCACACAGACCTGCAGGAGCACAGAGTGCCACACAGACCTACAGGAGCACAGAGTCACAACGACCTGCAGGAGCACAGAGTATCACACAGACCTGCAGGAGCACAGAGTGTCACACAGACCTGCAGGAGCACAGAGTGTCACACAGACCTGCAGGAGCAGAGAGTCACATAGAGCTGCAAGAGCCCAGAGTGTCACACAGACCTGCAGGAGCAGAGAGTCACATAGAGCTGCAAGAGCCCAGAGTGTCACACAGACCTGCAGGAACAGAGAGTATCACACAGACCTGCAGGAGCAGAGAGTCACATAGAGCTGCAAGAGCCCAGAGTGTCACACAGACCAGCAGGAGCAGAGAGTGTCACACATACCTGCAGGAGCAGAGAGTGTCACACAGACCTGCAGGAGCACAAAGAGTGTTACACAGACCTGCAGGAGCACAGAGAGTGTCACACAGACCTGCAGGAGCACAGCGATTGTCACACCGACCTACAGGAGCACAGTGTCACACAGACCTGCAGAATTAGAGAGTGTCACACAGACCTGGAGCACAGTGTCTCAAACAGACCTGCAAGAGCACAGCGAGTGTCACACAGACCTGCAGGAGCAGAGAGTGTCACACAGACCTGCAGGAGGACAGAGAGTGTCACACAGACCTGCAGGAGCACAGAGAGTGTAACACAGACCTGCAGGAGCACAGAGTGTGTCACGCAGACCTGCAGGAGCAGAGCGTCACACAGACCTGCAGGAGCACAGCAAGTGTCACACAGACCTGCAGGAGCACAGAGTGCCACACAGACCTGCAGGAGCATATAGTGACACACACCTGCAGGAGCACAGAGTCACAACGACCTGCAGGAGCACAGAGTATCACACAGACCTGCAGGAGCACAGAGTGTCACACAGACCTGCAGGAGCAGAGAGTGTCACACAGACCTGCAGGAGCTCAGAGTGTCACACAGACCTGCAGGAGCACAGAGTGTCACACAGACCTGCAGGAGCACAGAGTGTCACACAGACCTGCAGGAGCAGAGAGTCACAAAGACCTGCAGGAGCACAGAGAGTGTCACACACACCTGCAGCAGCACAGCGAGTGTCACACAGACCTGCAGGAGCAGGGAGTCACACAGACCTGCAGGAGCACAGAGAGTGTCACACAGACCTGCAGGAGCACAGAGAGTGTCACACAGACCTGCAGGAGCACAGAGTGTGTCACGCAGACCTGCAGGAGCAGAGCGTCACACAGACCTGCAGGAGCACAGCAAGTGTCACACAGACCTGCAGGAGCACAGAGTGCCACACAGACCTGCAGGAGCACTGAGTCACAACGACCTGCAGGAGCACAGAGTGTCACACAGACCTGCAGGAGCACAGAGTGTCACACAGACCTGCAGGAGCAGAGAGTCACATAGAGCTGCAAGAGCCCCAGAGTGTCACACAGACCAGCAGGAGCAGAGAGTGTCACACAGACCTGCAGGGGCACAGCGATTGTCACACCGACCTACAGGAGCACAGTGTCACACAGACCTGCAGAATTAGAGAGTGTCACACAGACCTGGAGCACAGTGTCTCAAACAGACCTGCAAGAGCACAGCGAGTGTCACACAGACCTGCAGGAGCAGAGAGTGTCACACAGACCTGCAGGAGGACAGAGAGTGTCACACAGACCTACAGGAGCACTGAGTCACAATGACCTGCAGGAGCACAGAGTGTCACACAGACCTGCAGGAGCACAGAGTGTCACACAGACCTGCAGGAGCACAGAGTGTCACACAGACCTGCAGGAGCAGAGAGTGTCACACAGACCTGCAGGAGCATCGAGTGTCACACAGACCTGCAGGAGCACAGAGTGTCACACAGAGTTGCTGGAGCACAGAGAGTGTCACACAGACCTGCAGGAGCAGAATGTCACACAGACCTGCAGGAGCAGAGAGAATATCACACAGACCTGCAGGAGCTCAGAGTGTCACACAGACCTGCAGGAGCACAGAGTGTCACACAGACCTGCAGGAGCACAGAGTGTCACACAGACCTGCAGGACCAAAGAGTCACAAAGACCTGCAGGAGCACAGAGAGTGTCACACAGACCTGCAGGAGCAGAGAGTCACAAAGATCTGCAGGAGCACAGAGAGTGTCACACACACCTGCAGCAGCACAGCGAGTGTCACACAGACCTGCAGGAGCACAGAGAGTGTCACACAGACCTGCAGGAGCACAGAGAGTGTCACGCAGACCTGCAGGAGCAGAGCGTCACACAGACCTGCAGGAGCACAGCAAGTGTCACACAGACCTGCAGGAGCACAGAGTGCCACACAGACCTGCAGGAGCACAGAGTCACAACGACCTGCAGGAGCACAGAGTGTCACACAGACCTGCAGGAGCAGAGAGTGTCACACAGACCTGCAGGAGCATCGAGTGTCACACAGACCTGCAGGAGCACAGAGTGTCACACAGAGTTGCTGGAGCACAGAGAGTGTCACACAGACCTGCAGGAGCAATAATGTCACACAGACCTGCAGGAGCAGAGAGAATATCACACAGACCTGCAGGAACACAGAGAGTGTCACACAGACCTGCAGGAGCACAGAGTGTCACACAGACCTGCAGGAGCACAGAGTGTCACACAGACCTGCAGGAGCACAGAGTGTCACACAGACCTGCAGGAGCAGAGAGAATATCACACAGACCTGCAGGAGCAGTTTCACAAAGACCTGCAGGAGCACAGAAAGTGTCACACAGACCTGCAGGAGCACAGTGTCACACAGACCTGCAGGAGCACAGAGTGTCACACAGACCTGCAGGAGCAGAGAGAATATCACACAGACCTGCAGGAGCAGTTTCACAAAGACCTGCAGGAGCACAGAAAGTGTCAAACAGACCTGCAGGAGCTGTGACTGCGGTGTCCTGGCTGCACACGCTGAGATTTAATGGCACATTTCCTGCCTCATTACCCACCAAAGTTATGGGGTCTCAGATCCGCTGCGGGCTGCCTGTGCAGTACCGCACCTCCTCCCGTCAGTGCTACCGATCCCAGCTGTGTGAGTATCCCATCCTCACCGCACCTCCTCCCCTCCCCTCAGTCCTACCGATCCCAGCTGTGTGAGTATCCCATCCTCACCGCACCTCCTCCCCTCAGTCCTACCGATCTCAGCTGTGTGAGTATCCCATCCTCACCACACCTCCTCCCGTCAGTCCTACCGATCCCAGCTGTGTGAGTATCCCATTCTCACCGCACCTCCACCCGTCAGTCCTACCGATCCCAGCGGTGTGAGTATCCCATCCTCACCGCATCTCCTCCCCTCAGTCCTACCGATCCCAGCGGTGTGAGTATCCCATCCTCACCGCACCTCCTCCCGTCAGTGCTACCGATCCCAGCGGTGTGAGTATCCCATCCTCACCGCACCTCCTCCCGTCAGTGCTACCGATCCTAGCGGTGTGAGTATCCCATCCTCACCGCACCTCCTCCCGTCAGTGCTACCGATCCCAGCTGTGTGAGTATCCCATCCTCACCGCACCTCCTCCCCTCCCCTCAGTCCTACCGATCCCAGCTGTGTGAGTATCCCATCCTCACCGCACCTCCTCCAGTCAGTACTACCGATCCCAGCGGTGTGAGTATCCCATCCTCACCGCACCTCCTCCCGTCAGTGCTACCGATCCCAGCTGTGTGAGTATCCCATCCTCACCACACCTCCTCCAGTCAGTGCTACCGATCCCAGCTGTGTGAGTATCCCATTCTCACCGCACCTCCTCCCGTCAGTGCTACCGATCCCAGCTGTGTGAGTATCCCATCCTCACCGCACCTCCTCCCGTCAGTGCTACCGATCCCAGCTGTGTGAGTATCCCATCCTCACCGCACCTCCTCCCCTCCCCTCAGTCCTACCGATCCCAGCTGTGTGAGTATCCCATCCTCACCGCACCTCCTCCCCTCAGTCCTACCGATCTCAGCTGTGTGAGTATCCCATCCTCACCACACCTCCTCCAGTCAGTGCTACCGATCCCAGCTGTGCGAGTATCCCATCCTCACCGCACCTCCTCCCGTCAGTCCTACCGATCCCAGCTGTGCGAGTGTCCCATCCTCACCACACCTCCTCCCCTCAGTCCTACCGATCCCAGCTGTGTGAGTATCCCATCCTCACCGCACCTCCTCCAGTCAGTGCTACCGATCCCAGCTGTGTGAGTATCCCATCCTCACCGCACCTCCTCCCGTCAGTGCTACCGATCCCAGCTGTGTGAGTTTCCCATCCTCACCGCACCTCCTCCCCTCAGTCCTACTGATCCCAGCTGTGTGAGTATCCCATCCTCACCGCACCTCCTCCCGTCAGTGCTACCGATCCCAGCTGTGCGAGTATCCCATCCTCACCGCACCTCCTCCCGTCAGTGCTACCGATCCCAGCTGTGCGAGTATCCCATCCTCACCGCACCTCCTCCCCTCAGTCCTACCGATCCCAGCGGTGTGAGTATCCCATCCTCACCGCACCTCCTCCCCTCAGTGCTACCGATCCCAGCTGTGTGAGTATCCCATCCTCACCGCACCTCCTCCAGTCAGTGCTACCGATCCCAGCTGTGTGAGTATCCCATCCTCACCGCACCTCCTCCCGTCAGTCCTACCGATCCCAGCGGTGTGAGTATCCCATCCTCACCATACATGCCTCCCCACACCCCCAGGCAAGAGCCGACACTCGCTCTACCACTGAGAGGGTTAGCAGCGGATCCCACTCCATATCATTCTATCCCTGGGCAGCACCAGAGGCAGAGTGACCCCGCAGAGCTAACCATGTAACCCAGACGTGGCCAACTCCAGTCCTCAAGGGCCACCAACAGGTCAGGTTTGCAGGATAACCCTGCTTCAGCACAGGTGGTTCAATCTGTCCTAGCTTCAGCACAGGTGGTTCAGTGCTGATTGAGCCACCTGTGCTGAAGCAGGGATATCCTGCAAACCTGACCTGTTGGTGGTCCTTGAGGACTGCAGTTGGCCACCCCTGGTTGAGATTGTTACCTCTAGTTCATGTCAGCGGCTTTAAAAGCCTCAAAGAAAGATCATGACTATGCCACTAACAACGGAGAAATCAGTGGCCGTAGTGCCAAACAAAAAGTAGTGATACTGTGTCTAAGCACACCACGGAGGAGGTGCCACGCTGCAAACTGTCTTCTATTTCAGTGGGAGCTAATCCCTTAATAAATCTGGTGCTGTTCTTTCCCCCCTCGTGTGATCTGTTTGACACCCATCTCTCATTATTGTAGCATTAATACAGCAGGGCCAGCCGCAGTGCCACTGCTTTTCTTATTAACACAAATCTATTTCCGAAGGTTCACAGCGAAAGGGGAATGCTAGAACAAGACGTTACGAGCTGGAGGGTGGGAGGCTCAGGGTGGAAACATGAGGGATTCCTCCACTTAAAGAGCTGTGGATCTAAAGAACAGACCCCCAGCAGAGGTAGTAAAGGGTAATACAAGGAAAGAAATACAATACAAATCTGGGCACAGAGGTAAACAGCTAATACCACAGGATATAAAATGCACTTGGGCCGCGGAGTAACAGAAAATTAAGCGATCCTCTCCTTGGGGGGTAAAACACTAAGATGTTACCTTGTTTATTCTGCATAGAAAACAGAAGCATTTCAAGGTGCAGTTCCACCTAGCGCCAAAATAACCCAGTAACATGTTTATAATAATGACTTTATTGCATATAGCTCCTTTCTCCTAAAGGGACTCCCAGCGCATCACAATTACAGTATATAGCGCGCGGTACGCAGCACATAGGATTGTTACAGACACAGTCCCTGCCCCGTAGAGCTTACAATATATGTTTTTGGTGCCTGAGGCACAGGGAGATAAAGTGATTTGCCCAAAGTCACAAGGAGCCGACACCAGGAATTGAACCAGGGTTCCCTGCTTCACACTCAGTTCCAGTCAGTGTCTTTACTCACTGAGCCGGTCCTTGGTGTTAGAAGATGATTTTTACCCAAATCTGGCACGTATAGATATTATTAAATTGTGATTTAAAGTCGGCTTGTAAACATGGTGTGCGGAGGACTCTGGAGAGGTTTGATTTCTTCTAGCTGCTCCCTTTTGTGTGGTGAGAAATCAACATACTTGTTAAATGGAAAGCAAATTGGGAATACACTTACAGGGCAAATATTTTCCCTGTTAGATGATGCTACTGACTACAAAGGGCCAAATGATGCCCTGATCCCCCCCAACCCCCCGCCCCCCCGGGGTGTCCCCCGCTCCCCACTCAACCCCTAGAACAGGGGCAGCCATCTCCAGTCCTCAAGGGCCACCCACAGGTTAGGTTTTCAGGATATCCCTGCTTAAGCACAGGTGGCTTAATCAGTGGCTCAGTCAAAGACTGATTAAGCCAACTGTGCAGAAGCAGGGATGTCATGAAGATGATTTTGGCCACCCCTACCCTAGAATAAAGGTCCTCAACGTGGACCAATGATAGTCACATAACGCGATGTATTTATAGGTTACAAGCTAGTGGCTGCCACATGGAAAAGATATCAGCTCAGTGGAAGTCCTATGAAATAATAGCTGAGCATTGGAAGATGTTCCCACTGCTACATTTACAGAGAGGTTTGGTAAGCGGGAATTTGATTTTTCACCGCTTCAGAAAGAAAGTAATCGGATCAAACAACATCCCCCTGACCCCCACTCCCCAATTTCAAGTGACCAACAAGAAAGGCTGAGGACAGGATATGGGAGAGATATGTTCCAATGTTTACACAGATTACCAGGCAAATTGAAATCAATGTACAAATACGTGTGATTTCTTATTGTTTGGCACACACGACAGTCGCCGCGATGTGTCCTGTTAAACATGACTCTGTCATAAGTTAGTTGCAGATTTTGCAGCAGCGGCGAGAGGTGCGAGCTCGCAGCATTAGGGAAGCAGAGGGAAATCCCATCCATCCCTAAAATTAGAAACAGAATTTGGTTTGTTTGCCAGATGCAGAAATTAACGAGGTTTAGTTAATGACACTGGCGCTAAATTTCCAAAAGTTTGGACACCGTGGTTAACACCGACTGATATCCCGGGAATAAATGAGGCCACCGCTCTGCTTTAATAAAATCACATGCGTTCTCCTATGACAAAAAGTTCAGGTAACTTAGTGACAGGACAGGTATACTGGGACACAAGTAAAGAGCAGTCAATTAGACTAAGTAGAGACATGCCTCAAGAACAATTGGGAATGATTCACCCTCAGACACCTCCATTCCTCCCCCCATTCCGTGTTGTTCTTCCGCTTGTAATGTGTGTACATGTATATGTCAGTCTGTCTATTCGTTCTGTGTATTGTCAATTACAATGTTTGTACGAAGTACATGGGTTAAAATGTGATATATGCCAGAAAATGTGTTGTTGGAACATAAGTATTCAAAAAATGGGGGAAAAAACAATAAAATGTGAGTTATAGAAAAAACACATGACTCTGTCATTAGCTCCGATGTGGAACATGACCCCTCAAACTCAGGAGTGACCATTTCCTGACCTTTCTCACACAGAATACAAGAGAAAAAAGGAGGTGAAATAAACCCTTTTCTGTAAAAAAGTAGAACAGTGAACATGTCATTGTATAAACTGGTTACTTCAAATGCTCCCAAAATCCCTTTCAACTTCTGTTCCCATTACGATGCAGCCTCACTCCCCAAGCAGAACTGCCCCCCCCTAAATAAGATAAAGGAGTTGTGATAATTGTCCTTTTCTTTGATTTCCATGTTAATACATCCCTATCTTTTGGGGTTTGGGGTCTTAGGAAAAGAAAGCAGCACAAAGATGCCGAAAAACAGGATTTAACGTGGAACAGTTTCCAAACAACTAAGGGGGGGGGGGGGGGGGGCCGGGAAACAAACAAAAAAACATCTATTTTCTAGTATAAGCGGCGAGGATTTCTGCTCACACACGTGTGCATGTATTTCCCGTGTGCTGCTGTTCTCCTGTTTGTTTTGTCAGATAGCAACATGCAGAGGGGGCCGCCCTCGGCTCCACGAGAAAGGGAAGCAGGAAGAGACAGACAGTTACAGGGACACTGATGCCCAATAGCTGGGTGTTTACCATCCTGTGCAAAGGGTGACACAGTCTTTCTGTAAACGCCACATGTCTCTGGGACTCTGCTTACTTTCCTAACACTTCATCATAAAACAATACTGCTTTCCCTCTCCATACTCTGACTTACTCACACGAAACGGGAGTGAGTGTGAGCACACGCCTCGCATTATCCAATGCTTTCTCTGTTTAGAGCAGGGGTGCACAACTCCAATCCTCAAGCCCCCCCAACCCGCAACAGGTCAGGTTTTCAGGATGTCCCTGATTCAGCAGAGGTGGCTCAATCAGTCCCAGCTTCCGCACAGGTGGTCTTTGAGTTGAACCACCTGTGCTGAAGCTGGGATATCCTGAAAACCAGACCTGTTGGGGAGGCTGGTTTAGAGCAGGAAAGACATGGAAGACGGTAACAACCCCATGAAGCACACAGACTGCCGCCAACTTTACACCCCTCCAACTGCCATCTGACAGAACCCAGAGAGGGGCTCGCAAAATAAGGGGTACTATACTCAGTATTGTTATACACCCGCCGAGCTTATTTATCCCAAACACAACATTAACTTGTAAAGGACGAAAGGAGATGCAGACTTGGAAACCTCGGCTTCCCCTCTGTGAGGTCAGATAAATCAGACATCATGCCTACAGTGTACAGATATACAGGTAGATATATACACACACACACACTATATATATATATATATATATATATATATATATATATATATATATATATATATACACACACACATATATTATATATATTTACACACACACACGCACACACAAACATATTATATATATTTACACACACACATATTATATATATATATATATATATATATATATATATATATATATATATATATATATGTATATATATATATACATATATACACACACACACACACACACACATCTATATATATTCATATATACACACACACATTATATATATACACCACCACACAAATTATATATATATATATATATATATAAAATCATACGCACACACACCTTATATATATATATACACACACACACACACACACACACACACACCTTATATATATATATTATATATACACACACACCACCACACAAATATATATATTCATATATACACACACACACACACACACACATACATACTAAATACCAGCCTCAGAAGAGTATGCAGGTCTGTGTACATATATTTGCATGTGTATGGGTGGCCCTGGTCTGACCTTGCCCATTTCATTACAGTTGCTCAGGCACCTACGTGCAATTTTTCACACAAACGCACTATCAAAGTGATAATATATGGTACAGATGTTATAAAGGCTTACAGAACGCTGAAGTATTACAAATATAAAGTTTATATATATATATATATATATATATATATATATATATATATATATATATATATATATAAAATGTTTCTGTATACCGCTGGCCATTCTACTTTGGAAAATAGTTAAAGAATACTACACTAAGCAATGCTATCCTCAGGAGGATATGTTAGTCTGTTTACACGTTCCTCTCTCTGTATCTATGTATGTATGTATATATATATACACACACACACATACACACATACACACACAGATATATATTATATAGATACACATTCAAACGCATACAATACCAACCCCTATGAAGAGTACACACATACATATATATATATCTTTAGGTTTATATGCACACAAAAGTAGATAACAAAACAGACTCAAGTCCTCTTGCTCTGAAGATCCACAAATCTCTTTTTGGTTCCTAAGACATGAATATGAGGGGGGAGGGTAGAGGGAGGGGGAGAGATGTGCCCATGGTCCCATAGATGTGGCGCTTAAAAACAAAACCTCCCACTTCATAGGCCAGCACCTTAACCACAAGGCTACAGAGGAATTTTCACAGGGGTGGCAAGTTTGTAAAATCCATCCCTGGAGGTGAGCCCCCCAGCTCATACGGAAGAAAATACCACCAGCAGGATCAGTGCGGGACCCTCACCCTGAGAAGTAGATCCCCCGCTCCACGTGTGAGACGCCTGCATGATCACCCAGACTGATTCCTGGAATCGTGTCCTTATTAGGAAGAGCACATCAGGCCAGGCGGCCCAACGGGTCCCAGCAGATTCAGGGCGGCCGGCGGTGTTTGTACAAACGTACTCTTATGCAAATTATGTTGGCATTTGGTGTAATAACCAAGTGTATTTTGGCATCTCTATTCCCAACATATCTACATATATTTACATACCAAGCACACACTTAGAAACACCCACATAGATAATGAGGGCAATCATCCCCTGATTACTGTCACCTCGTTAGCGTATGGAGAAGTGACAGGCGGATCTCACATGATTTGCACGGTTTAAACCCACTATATGAAGAGGAATACAGTGACAGCACTCTGTGTAACTTCTGTGTAACACCACTCACAAATAAATAGGAGGGGATACCTGTCTTATGTGCAATATCACAACAAGTAAGGCAAGCGTCCCAAAGTTACCGTGGGCTCTGATTAAAAACGTATATATGTCCTGTTATGCGATATATATATATATATATATATATATATATATATATATATATATATATATATATATATATATACAGTATATATATATATATATATATATATACACTCATATAAGAGAATAGAGTAAGTGGCTTCACTGACATACCACACTAGCACCAGGAACTTCCCAGCACACCGAGCTATGCTAAGTTTTAATGTCCCTTTGCCGGGAGTTGGAGTGGAACTGAGAGCACAAGTGTTACACGGGGCGAGACTTCAAAAGGTTTCATTGCTGCCGCCGCCGGTTGCCGTTTTTTCTTTTGTTCCAGTTGCACTCGGTGCCGGAGTCCTATTCCCGCCAGTTATCTCCCCAAATAAACTGGAAACGCACGTGAAACGGTGGCGGCCCCAGAATGTGAGACTGGCCACTGAACATATGTTACGTGTGTATGAGTTACATGAACATATCACATATACTGAGGGATCACACACTTCATTTCCTATTACCTGACAGGAAGAATCGTGTCACAGCTACATTGTAACAAAGCAAAGTGTTTATCAACTTCTGTTCTAACCTGTATGTGTAAAATGATATATGTATATACATATACACATACACAACTATATTTAATATGTGGTCACAAATATGTGTATATATACACGAACATAAATTCTCATAAATATGATACACAGAAAGATACATAAATGTGTGTGTATTGTATATATATATATATATATATATATACTGTATATATATATATATATATTACACACACACAATATATATACATATACACACACACACAATTCAAATCTGTGTGCATATACATGTATCAAAATGTAGCAATCTATAACATTGTATTTGTATTACATACAGAAATATATACACAAATACACAAAGAAATATTTATATATACACACACATACCTATATACGTCCTGAGTATATGCCTACAATAGATCTGCCAGTGACAGGATCCATACAGATATTCAGAGTTTCGGCTGAACTTATAGAAAGAGTAGAAGTTTGCGTTGTACACAGAGACAGCCTCGCTCCTGAGGATATACACACAATGTCCTTGCATCCAGGGGGAGAGACGGAATATCCCACAGGAGCAGGTGGACGATGCTTCCAAAAACGTGGGAAGAACAAAAAAAAAAAAAAAAAAAAAACAGGGGGGAAAGTCCCCGCAATAAGGCAAGAAACAAAACTTGAGAGGAAGGGAGAGATTGTCCGTGCTTCCCGAGGCAGGAGGCTGAGAGGGACTGGATTCAGAACAGGAGAAAAACTCCCTCCTCGCCCCCCACCGTGTCACTACAAAGACAAGAGCAGAGCAGCACCTCTCTCTATCTGCTCAGAGCCCCCCTCCCTCCCAAAACAACAAAAAAAATATATATCAGACAATCCTCTCTGGCCCCCTCCTCCTCCTCCTCCTCTCTGCAAGACACCAGCTCTGAGACTGAAAGCAAAGAAAGCAGAGAAGGAAGAAGAAAAGACTGAGTCTTCTCTCCAGGCAGAAATCCGAGCCGCCTCTTCACATCTCAGTGCACACGCGGATTCAGACAGGCTTATTCACCAAAAAAGCAGCAGCTCGCTCTGCCGGCTCGGAGGGCACTGCTATCCCCGCTTTTCTCTTTACCCCTCTCCTGCTTTTCTTCTATCCCCCTTTTCTTGTTTTCAGGACCCCCCTCCCTCTCCCCCCCCCCCCCCCCCCGGCCTCCCACTGCTCAAAGATTTGTAGGGGGGGGGGGGGGGGGGGGGTAACAGAAAGTTTGAACTCTTTTTGGGTTAAATCCTCCTCCTTGTCCAGAGGTTTGGCAGCCAGTGCCCAGAGAAGCGTTTAAAGACAAGCAGTTGTACTATGCCTGGTTTCAGGGGATGTTCAACCTGTACAAATCAACACAGCCAACGCTTTAGGAAGCTCATTAATAATTCATTTATCTAAAAGAAAAACAGAGGAAGTCTTTATATTTATATGTTGTTTTTTATTATTATTATTATTTTATTTTTTTACTTGTGAGCACATTCAGACAGGTCTGCAACCCTACCCTTCACCATTATCACCTAGCATACAGTGCTTCCACTGCAGCAAGGGATTCTGGGAAATGGCATGTAATATATATATATATATATATTATATATATATATATATATATATATATATATATATATATATATATATATATATATATATATATATATATATATATATATATAGTAAGGTTAGCCACAGACCGGTATCATCTATTTATTTTTTGATTTTATATATATATATACAGTATATATATATATATATACACACACACACACACACACACACACATGCACATTTATGTATCTTTCTGTGTATACCTGTATATATATATTATACATATCAATTCTTCTGTCTTTAAAAGAGAAGTGCACGTACAGGTATGCAAATCAGAGCACGGGTGCTGTACATCCTCCTGACACTGCTACACTAGGCTAGCAGCTAAACCGGCCGTGCCAAGGTGCCCGCAGCGTCATATTCACTGCTCAAAAAGTGACAACATGTTTCTTTATACCACGGTTCGCTCCGGGGCCAGGAGTGCCCTGCGTCACCATTTCAAATAAATTCAGGTTCTTTTTTGGGCCCATAAAATGCATCATCTTTTCATCTAAGTGAGTGGGCTTACCCATCACAAAATGCAGCTTATACTAGCCGGAAAGATAGCAGAATTCACAAACGCAGCGACATTAAAAGAAAAGAGACATTTCCTCCAATATAATCACAATACCGCTCCTCACTGCCTGAATGGTGAGGTTTGGGTGAATGCTTATCCTCACCGCTCCATCTACACGTAAACCCACCGTCTCATTCTGTTAAATCCAGCGGACGTCAGGAATTAACAATCCTCTGAAAGCTTCATGCCAAAAAGTAAAATAAAAACAATCTGCGGAAAAGAACAACCTTTATTCCTAACTGTTAGTACTACCCAAAACCCATTAGATTTTCCTTTTCTATACATACAGCTCTGACTCACTCCAGAAGGATCTGGATATTTCAATTCAATGCCCCCCCAACCCCCTTGCAATAAAAGTATTTACATATACAGGACGTGGGCAAAAAATAAGAGGACGTTGGATCCTTAGAACGTGAATTGTCATTTAGAAGAGGGGCAAACCAGGCAGCTGAGTGGCAGGTGTGAGCATCCTTCTGAGCAGAGATACCCGCCTGGGCTATGCACTTAGACAAATACATATTTAACAGCGTTTAACGTTGAAACAAAGAACTCACCCTGGATGGAAAGTGGAATGATTAGGAGCAGGTCAATGGCTTCGGGGTCTTAGAAAGTCTTCTTTGAAGTGGGAAGCAGCGTTGGTAGCACACGGAGCCGCGAGCAGCCCGGGGACGTTCTGTGGTGAGGTGATGCTGAGAGAGAAAGTTGCTTTAGCAAAGTGAAAATCTTCAAAAAAGCAGCAGCTGGAACCTACGTGAGCAACCAATGATCAGGCTAACACATGTTCCCCTCACACCCCAGACTCATATGCGAGCCCCGCCGAAAGTGCCCAAAATAAACAGAAATAAAACGCTCCCGGGACGCTTTCCCGGAGCAGAGAGGAGACTCGGAGAAACCAATCATTGTATCTCCCTCGCTGCACGCCGGGTGCCTCAATAAAACGCCCCGCGCGCCTTTTAATTAGCAAGTAATTTAAGTCGCCCCTGAGCTGTGTTCACCGGAAATCCTCGCTGGAAACGGATTTCTTCTTGTCACTCAAACAGTCTCACAACACTGACACTCCCCTGACACGGCTCCCTTTAAAAGGTTCAGCCCCACGAGGGGGATCAGAAAATACATTTTCTCCTGCTATGTTTTTTTTCATCCTCACCACACACTTCACTGTTAGATCCTACAGTCGTTTCCAGGGAAAAGTGGATGTGTTATAACTTGTGTGGAACCTCTTAAATATGGCTGCCATTATGACTTTGCAAGGGGATTATTTGAATGTTAATGAAAATATTACACCATGTAACTTCTCTTTTAACTTGTATAACTACCCCTCAAACTGACACAATAGCACAAAGCAGCATGCCACTCTGGCACTAAGGGGTACATCCAATGTCTGCCGAAGAGGCGCTATGGGCTGTCTTCGCCTGAAAATACCAATGACAGTTAATGGGGATGTTCAGTTTACACACGGACGCTTGTGACATTATAGCACGACCCCCTAGCAGACACAACCGAACGCTGACCCTCAATCCACTATTTAAAAGACTGTGAAGACGATTTCCAGCGCTGGGAAAAGATCAGACTGGGAATAAAATCTTCTCAGTACCGTGACCAAGAGATCTCAGCGTCAACATCAACGCAAAGCAACTTTCTGTAAGGATACGAACAGATGTAGCAGGGTTACTGTACCCGCTAACGCGTTCTGTAGCACGATATTCTGCGATATCACTGCCATTGAACCTTATGACAAATCAGTGATATTCTGCGTTATAATGCGGTATTTTGCGCTAGGAATGGGTGCAATAGCCTTGTAACATGGAGACCCAGCGTTCTGAGGGAGATCACAACATTAAACACTGCTCCTTCGCTTCGCTGCTCCCTCGCTCGCTGCTCCCTCAATTCGCTGCTCCCTCACTGCACCCTCACTCACTGCTGGCTCGCTCGCTGCACCGTCACTCACTGCTTCCTCGCTCACAGATCCCAGAAAGTTCAGAGCATCCACATTTAAGGAGCAGTTAAGAGACCAAAGAGTCCCATCACCACCTCGTCCGCCCCAAGATCCTGATCATTACGGAGACCCGTCCCGCAGTTTGCTTAGCTGTTATTCATGTACCGTTTTAACAAACCTGTGTTCGCATTTCCCCCCTCTATCTGTTTACAAGGCATTGTTATGCGATTAAACACACAGCCGCCCTGTCCTATTACAGCGGCAACACGCGTGGGCTCATTAATGTATATAAATGTGCCATCCTTCAGATAAATAATAACAGATAATAATCCTGTGTACACAGGAACTCAAGTCTCTCTCAGAAATCTTAAGCACTTTGTTTTCTAATTCTTCATATGGAATTAAATGAGTCGGTAAGACAGCAAATCATTATTTGCGTGGAGAGAAAACAGCAGCCGTGTAATACACCCGAGGTATACAAGCAGTTCTCATTATCGTCGTTTATTTGCAAAGCGCCAGCCTATTCCACAGCGCAGTACAAGCTGGGAACAGAGAGATGGAAATGACATAAACAGAGTTACATACAAACAGGACAGCGCCGCACACAGGTACAGAGAGGTAACGAGGACCCTGATCCGGAGAGCTTACACTCTAGAGGGAATAAGGGATAATGTTGAAACACAAAGGTAAAGCGGCTCTCGTTGTGGGACGGAGTAAGTCTCCGGGTGGGGTTTGGTCCAGCCCGCACTGTTGATCCCATTACAGGTTTGCGGGTGAGGTTGTTAGATAGGTGGGGGTGGGGGGGGGGTTGGTCCCAATGAAGTTGGATACCAAAATAAAAGTTGGGATCCCTGCAGACAGCCTGATAACTGCAAAAAAATGGAGTATCATGACTTGTAAGAGGATACATTAACCCCAATATCACCTAATAAGAATCTATGTTAAAATGGGTGGCCATCTTTAAAACTCCCACTTCCTTTTCTGATAGCACTCTCTGCATACTCCTAAGGCTGGGGCCATAGAGGGGTGAGGAGATCGGAGCCGCGCTGACGCCGAGGCTCGCCTGCTGAAAACTGCCCGACTTCATGCCCATGCAGGCGAGCCAGCGGGCGCAATCGGGAGGCGGGGGGAGACTGAGGGAGGCGGGGCAGTGACGTCGCTGGGCCAATCGCCCGCGACGCACCAACGTCAACGTCACAGCGCCTTAGCACCCCTGCGGAGGCTCGCGTGAGCCCCCTCTAAAGACATCCTCATGGAGGATGCAGGGGCTCAGCGCGGAGCGTCCGCCCGGCTCAGCACGGACGTGCCTTCTATGGACTCAGCCTTAAGGGAGTATTTCTGAATTCATTTCTCACATCTTGTTAAAAAGAGGCAATCCCTCTTAGGACCAAAGTGAATTAAGGACAGTGACATGTGTAATGTGTTAAATGGACACGTTTGAAAAAAAAAAAAAAAAATAAGTATCATTAGTATAAATATCTTCCCATACTATTTTTTATGCAACTTTTCCACATACCACTTGTTGTGACGCACTGCACCAGTTTTTATCAAAAATTGTGTCATTTTTTTATGCCAAACGTTTTGCTCCAGTTTCTGACATGAGGAGCAGATTTAAAAGAAAGAAAAGTTGACGTCCCCTCAGACTTGGCTGACTTTTTGGCGCAAATCGAAAGGAGAAAAGTGATGCCCAGTGACGCAGAATGTGATACATCTAATCTTCAGATATCTGCGCCCCATCTCATTATAATCTGTGCCCCATGTAACTCCCTCGCCCCCCCCCCCCCCCAACTCCCTCTACTGACTCTCCCCAAGGTGCAAACCGGGGCACGGAGACGCAAAAACGTGTCCCCGATACAGTGGCGCAGACTCCTTGATACAGTGGCGCAGACTCCCTGATACAGTGGCCCAGACTCCCTCATACAGTGGCCCAGACTCCTTGATACAGTGGCGCAGACTCCTTCATACAGTGGCCCAGACTCCCTGATACAGTGGCGCAGACTCCCTGATACAGTGGTGCAGACTCCCTGATACAGTGGCGCAGACTCCTTCATACAGTGGCGCAGACTCCCTGATACAGTGGCTCAGACTCCCTGATACAGTGGCGCAGACTCCCTGATACAGTGGCGCAGACTCCCTGATACAGTGGCGCAGACTCCCTGATACAGTGGCGCAGACTCCCTGATACAGTGGCGCAGACTCCTTGATACAGTGGCGCAGACTCCTTGATACAGTGGCGCAGACTCCTTCAAGTGGCGCAGACTCCTTGATACAGTGGCGCAGACTCCCTGATACAGTGGCGCAGACTCCCTGATACAGTGGCGCGGACTCCCTGATACAGTGGCCCAGACTCCTTGATACAGTGGCGCAGACTCCTTCATACAGTGGCGCAGACTCCTTCATACAGTGGCGCAGACTCCTTCATACAGTGGCGCAGACTCCCTGATACAGTGGCGCAGACTCCCTGATACAGTGGCCCAGACTCCTTGATACAGTGGCCCAGACTCCTTGATACAGTGGCCCAGACTCCTTGATACAGTGGCCCAGACTCCTTGATACAGTGGCCCAGACTCCTTGATACAGTGGCCCAGACTCCTTGATACAGTGGCCCAGACTCCTTGATACAGTGCCCCGACTCCTTGATACAGTGGCCCAGACTCCGATACAGTGGCCCAGACTCCGATACAGTGGCCCAGACTCCTTGATACAGTGGCCCAGACTCCTTGATACAGTGGCCCAGACTCCTTGATACAGTGGCCCAGACTCCTTGATACAGTGGCCCAGACTCCTTGATACAGTGGCCCAGACTCCTTGATACAGTGGCGCAGACTCCTTGATACAGTGGCCCAGACTCCTTGATACAGTGGTGCAGACTCCTTGATACAGTGGCCCAGACTCCTTGATACAGTGGCCCAGACTCCTTGATACAGTGGCCCAGACTCCTTGATACAGTGGCGCAGACTCCTTGATACAGTGGCCCAGACTCCTTGATACAGTGGCGCAGACTCCTTGATACAGTGGCCCGGACTCCTTGATACAGTGGCGCAGACTCCGATACAGTGGCCCAGACTCCGATACAGTGGCCCAGACTCCGATACAGTGGCCCAGACTCCTTGATACAGTGGCCCAGACTCCTTGATACAGTGGCCCAGACTCCTTGATACAGTGGCCCAGACTCCTTGATACAGTGGCCCAGACTCCTTGATACAGTGGCCCAGACTCCTTGATACAGTGGCCCAGACTCCTTGATACAGTGGCCCAGACTCCTTGATACAGTGGCCCAGACTCCTTGATACAGTGGCCCAGACTCCCTGATACAGTGGCCCAGACTCCTTGATACAGTGGCCCAGACTCCTTGATACAGTGGCCCAGACTCCCTGATAAAGTGGCCCAGACTCCTTGATACAGTGGCCCAGACTCCTTGATACAGTGGCCCAGACTCCTTGATACAGTGGCCCAGACTCCTTGATACAGTGGCCCAGACTCCTTGATACAGTGGCGCAGACTCCTTGATACAGTGGCGCAGACTCCTTGATACAGTGGCCCAGACTCCTTGATACAGTGGCGCAGACTCCCTGATACAGTGGTGCAGACTCCTTGATACAGTGGCTCAGACTCCTTGATACAGTGGCGCAGACTCCCTGATACAGTGGCGCAGACTCCTTGATACAGTGGCCCAGACTCCCTGATACAGTGGCACAGACTCCCTGATACAGTGGCACAGACTCCTTGATACAGTGGCCCAGACTCCTTGATACAGTGGCGCAGACTCCTTGATACAGTGGCCCAGACTCCTTCATACAGTGGCGCAGACTCCTTCATACAGTGGTGCAGACTCCCTGATACAGTGGTGCAGAGTCCTTCATACAGTGGTGCAGACTCCCTGATACAGTACAGTGGCTCAGACTCCCTGATACAGTGGCGCAGACTCCTTGATACAGTGGCGCAGACTCCCTGATACAGTGGCGCAGACTCCTTCATACAGTGTCGCAGACTCCCTGATACAGTGGCGCAGACTCCTTCATACAGTGACGCAGACTCCCTGATACAGTGGCGCAGACTCCTTGATACAGTGGTGCAGACTCCTTGATACAGTGGTGCAGACTCCCTGATACAGTGGCGCAGACTCCTTGATACAGTGGTGCAGACTCCTTGATACAGTGGCTCAGACTCCCTGATACAGTGGCGCAGACTCCCTGATACAGTGGCGCAGACTCCTTGATACAGTGGTGCAGACTCCTTGATACAGTGGTGCAGACTCCCTGATACAGTGGTTCAGAGTCCTTCATACAGTGGTGCAGACTCCCTGATACAGTACAGTGGCTCAGACTCCCTGATACAGTGGCGCAGACTCCTTGATACAGTGGCGCAGACACCTTCATACAGTGGCGCAGACTCCCTGATACAGTGGCGCAGACTCCTTGATACAGTGGTGCAGAGTCCTTCATACAGTGGTGCAGACTCCTTGATACAGTGGCTCAGACTCCCTGATACAGTGGCGCAGACTCCTTGATACAGTGGCGCAGACTCCCTGATACAGTGGTGCAGACTCCCTGATACAGTGGCGCAGACTCCCTGATACAGTGGCGCAGACTCCTTCATACAGTGGCGCAGACTCCCTGATACAGTGGCGCAGACTCCCTGATACAGTGGCGCAGACTCCTTCATACAGTGGTGCAGACTCCCTGATACAGTACAGTGGCTCAGACTCCCTGATACAGTGGTGCAGACTCCCTGATACAGTACAGTGGCCCAGACTCCTTGATACAGTGGCGCAGACTCCTTGATACAGTGGCGCAGACTCCTTGATACAGTGGTGCAGAGTCCTTCATACAGTGGTGCAGACTCCTTGATACAGTGGCTCAGACTCCCTGATACAGTGGCGCAGACTCCCTGATACAGTGGCGCAGACTCCTTGATACAGTGGCTCAGACTCCCTGATACAGTGGCGCAGACTCCTTGATACAGTGGCGCAGACTCCTTCATACAGTGGCGCAGACTCCCTGATACAGTGGCGCAGACTCCTTGATACAGTGGCGCAGACTCCTTGATACAGTGGTGCAGACTCCCTGATACAGTGGAGCAGACTCCTTCATACAGTGACGCAGACTCCCTGATACAGTGGCGCAGACTCCTTCATACAGTGACGCAGACTCCCTGATACAGTGGCGCAGACTCCCTGATACAGTGGCGCAGACTCCCTGATACAGTGGCGCAGACTCCTTGATACAGTGGTGCAGACTCCCTGATACAGTGGAGCAGACTCCTTCATACAGTGACGCAGACTCCCTGATACAGTGGCGCAGACTCCTTCATACAGTGACGCAGACTCCCTGATACAGTGGCGCAGACTCCTTCATACAGTGACGCAGACTCCCTGATACAGTGGCGCAGACTCCTTGATACAGTGGCGCAGACTCCTTGATACAGTGACGCAGACTCCCTGATACAGTGGCGCAGACTCCCTGATACAGTGGTGCAGACTCCCTGATACAGTGTGCAGACTCCTTGATACAGTGGCGCAGACTCCTTGATACAGTGGCTCAGACTCCCTGATACAGTGGCGCAGACTCCTTGATACAGTGGTGCAGACTCCTTGATACAGTGGTGCAGACTCCCTGATACAGTGGCCCAGACTCCTTGATACAGTGGCGCAGACTCCTTGATACAGTGGCGCAGACTCCTTGATACAGTGGCGCAGACTTCTTGATACAGTGGTGCAGACTCCCTGATACAGTGTGCAGACTCCTTGATACAGTGGCGCAGACTCCTTGATACAGTGGCGCAGACTCCCTGATACAGTGCTGCAGACTCCCTGATACAGTGGCACAGACTCCCTGATACAGTGGTGCAGACTCCTTGATACAGTGGTGCAGACTCCCTGATACAGTGGTGCAGACTCCTTGATACAGTGGTGCAGACTCCTTGATACAGTGGTGCACTCCTTGATACAGTGGTGCAGACTCCTTGATACAGTGTGCAGACTCCCTGATACAGTGGCGCAGACTCCTTGATACAGTGGTGCAGACTCCTTGATACAGTGGTGCAGACTCCCTGATACAGTGGTGCAGACTCCCTGATACAGTGGCACAGACTCCTTGATACAGTGGTGCAGACTCCTTGATACAGTGACGCAGACTCCCTGATACAGTGGCACAGACTCCTTGATACAGTGGCCCAGACTCCCTGATACAGTGGCCCAGACTCCCTGATACAGTGGCCCAGGCTCCCTGATACAGTGCTGCAGACTCCTTGATACAGTGGCCCAGACTCCTTGATACAGTGGTGCAGACTCCCTGATACAGTAGTGCAGACTCCTTGATACAGTGGTGCAGACTCCTTGATACAGTGGTGCACTCCTTGATACAGTGGTGCAGACTCCTTGATACAGTGTGCAGACTCCCTGATACAGTGGCGCAGACTCCTTGATACAGTGGTGCAGACTCCTTGATACAGTGGTGCAGACTCCCTGATACAGTGGTGCAGACTCCCTGATACAGTGGCACAGACTCCTTGATACAGTGGTGCAGACTCCTTGATACAGTGACGCAGACTCCCTGATACAGTGGCACAGACTCCTTGATACAGTGGCCCAGACTCCCTGATACAGTGGCCCAGACTCCCTGATACAGTGGCCCAGACTCCCTGATACAGTGCTGCAGACTCCTTGATACAGTGGCCCAGACTCCTTGATACAGTGGCCCAGACTCCTTCATACAGTGGTGCAGACTCCCTGATACAGTGGCGCAGACTCCTTGATACAGTGGCGCAGACTCCTTGATACAGTGGTGCAGACTCCCTGATACAGTGTGCACTCCCTGATACAGTGGCGCAGACTCCTTGATACAATGGCGCAGACTCCCTGATACAGTGGCGCAGACTCCCTGATACAGTGGCACAGACTCCTTGATACAGTGGCCCAGACTCCTTGATACAGTGGCGCAGACTCCTTGATACAGTGGCCCAGACTCCTTCATACAGTGGCGCAGACTCCTTCATACAGTGGTGCAGACTCCCTGATACAGTGGTGCAGAGTCCTTCATACAGTGGTGCAGACTCCCTGATACAGTACAGTGGCTCAGACTCCCTGATACAGTGGCGCAGACTCCTTGATACAGTGGCGCAGACTCCCTGATACAGTGGCGCAGACTCCTTCATACAGTGTCGCAGACTCCCTGATACAGTGGCGCAGACTCCTTCATACAGTGACGCAGACTCCCTGATACAGTGGCGCAGACTCCTTGATACAGTGGTGCAGACTCCTTGATACAGTGGCGCAGACTCCTTGATACAGTGGTGCAGACTCCTTGATACAGTGGCTCAGACTCCTTGATACAGTGGTGCAGACTCCTTGATACAGTGGCTCAGACTCCCTGATACAGTGGCGCAGACTCCTTGATACAGTGGTGCAGACTCCTTGATACAGTGGTGCAGACTCCCTGATACAGTGGTTCAGAGTCCTTCATACAGTGGTGCAGACTCCCTGATACAGTACAGTGGCTCAGACTCCCTGATACAGTGGCGCAGACTCCTTGATACAGTGGCGCAGACACCTTCATACAGTGGCGCAGACTCCCTGATACAGTGGCGCAGACTCCTTGATACAGTGGTGCAGAGTCCTTCATACAGTGGTGCAGACTCCTTGATACAGTGGCTCAGACTCCCTGATACAGTGGCGCAGACTCCTTGATACAGTGGCGCAGACTCCCTGATACAGTGGTGCAGACTCCCTGATACAGTGGCGCAGACTCCCTGATACAGTGGCGCAGACTCCTTCATACAGTGGCGCAGACTCCCTGATACAGTGGCGCAGACTCCCTGATACAGTGGCGCAGACTCCTTCATACAGTGGTGCAGACTCCCTGATACAGTACAGTGGCTCAGACTCCCTGATACAGTGGTGCAGACTCCCTGATACAGTACAGTGGCCCAGACTCCTTGATACAGTGGCGCAGACTCCTTGATACAGTGGCGCAGACTCCCTGATACAGTGGCGCAGACTCCTTGATACAGTGGTGCAGAGTCCTTCATACAGTGGTGCAGACTCCTTGATACAGTGGCTCAGACTCCCTGATACAGTGGCGCAGACTCCCTGATACAGTGGCGCAGACTCCTTGATACAGTGGCTCAGACTCCCTGATACAGTGGCGCAGACTCCTTGATACAGTGGCGCAGACTCCTTCATACAGTGGCGCAGACTCCCTGATACAGTGGCGCAGACTCCTTGATACAGTGGCGCAGACTCCTTGATACAGTGGTGCAGACTCCCTGATACAGTGGAGCAGACTCCTTCATACAGTGACGCAGACTCCCTGATACAGTGGCGCAGACTCCTTCATACAGTGACGCAGACTCCCTGATACAGTGGCGCAGACTCCCTGATACAGTGGCGCAGACTCCCTGATACAGTGGCGCAGACTCCTTGATACAGTGGTGCAGACTCCCTGATACAGTGGAGCAGACTCCTTCATACAGTGGCGCAGACTCCTTCATACAGTGACGCAGACTCCCTGATACAGTGGCGCAGACTCCTTGATACAGTGGCGCAGACTCCTTGATACAGTGACGCAGACTCCCTGATACAGTGGCGCAGACTCCCTGATACAGTGGTGCAGACTCCCTGATACAGTGTGCAGACTCCTTGATACAGTGGCGCAGACTCCTTGATACAGTGGCTCAGACTCCCTGATACAGTGGCGCAGACTCCTTGATACAGTGGTGCAGACTCCTTGATACAGTGGTGCAGACTCCCTGATACAGTGGCCCAGACTCCTTGATACAGTGGCGCAGACTCCTTGATACAGTGGCGCAGACTCCTTGATACAGTGGCGCAGACTCCTTGATACAGTGGTGCAGACTCCCTGATACAGTGCTGCAGACTCCCTGATACAGTGGTGCAGACTCCTTGATACAGTGGTGCAGACTCCCTGATACAGTGGTGCAGACTCCTTGATACAGTGGTGCAGACTCCTTGATACAGTGGTGCACTCCTTGATACAGTGGTGCAGACTCCTTGATACAGTGTGCAGACTCCCTGATACAGTGGCGCAGACTCCTTGATACAGTGGTGCAGACTCCTTGATACAGTGGTGCAGACTCCCTGATACAGTGGTGCAGACTCCCTGATACAGTGGCACAGACTCCTTGATACAGTGACGCAGACTCCCTGATACAGTGGCACAGACTCCTTGATACAGTGGCCCAGACTCCCTGATACAGTGGCCCAGACTCCCTGATACAGTGGCCCAGACTCCCTGATACAGTGCTGCAGACTCCTTGATACAGTGGCCCAGACTCCTTGATACAGTGGCCCAGACTCCTTCATACAGTGGTGCAGACTCCCTGATACAGTGGCGCAGACTCCTTGATACAGTGGCGCAGACTCCTTGATACAGTGGTGCAGACTCCCTGATACAGTGTGCACTCCCTGATACAGTGGCGCAGACTCCTTGATACAGTGGCGCAGACTCCCTGATACAGTGGCGCAGACTCCCTGATACAGTGGCGCAGACTCCCTGATACAGTGGCGCAGACTCCCTGATACAGTGTGCAGACTCCTTGATACAGTGGCGCAGACTCCCTGATACAGTGGTGCAGACTCCCTGATAAAGTGGCCCAGACTCCTTGATACAGTGGCCCAGACTCCTTCATACAGTGGTGCAGACTCCCTGATACAGTGGCGCAGACTCCGTGATACAGTGGTGCAGACTCCCTGATACAGTGTGCAGACTCCCTGATACAGTGGCACAGACTCCTTGATACAGTGGCGCAGACTCCTTGATACAGTGGTGAAGACTCCTTCATACAGTGATGCAGACTCCCTGATACAGTGGTGCAGACTCCCTGATACAGTGGTGCAGACTCCTTCATACAGTGGTGCAGACTCCTTCATACAGTGGCGCAGACTCCTTCATACAGTGGCGCAGACTCCTTCATACAGTGGCGCAGACTCCCTGATACAGTGGCGCAGACTCCTTCATACAATGGCGCAGACTCCTTCATACAGTGGCGCAGACTCCTTCATACAGTGGCGCAGACTCCTTCATACAGTGGCGCAGACTCCTTCATACAGTGGCGCAGACTCCTTCATACAGTGGCGCAGACTCCTTCATACAGTGGCGCAGACTCCTTCATACAGTGGCGCAGACTCCCTGATACAGTGGCGCAGACTCCTTCATACAATGGCGCAGACTCCTTCATACAGTGGCGCAGACTCCCTGATACAGTGGCGCAGACTCCTTCATACAGTGGCGCAGACTCCCTGATACAGTGGCGCAGACTCCTTCATACAATGGCGCAGACTCCTTCATACAGTGGCGCAGACTCCCTGATACAGTGGCGCAGACTCCTTCATACAATGGCGCAGACTCCTTCATACAGTGGCGCAGACTCCTTCATACAGTGGTGCAGAGAGTCACAACATTAAAATGATGCAATTTGCTCCAATTTCATTCCAAATTTGCCTTAATACACAGGCCCAAGTCCTGAAATGTATTAGTAAGTAGCTCGTTTTGATCTGGCTTTTGTTTGCAAGTAATGACAATCCCATCTTTATTCAAAAAGGTCATATTTATTTTTCACAAGCTACAAACAGGTCAGACAGTTACTGTCAGGGAGACTGAATCTTTCTAACAACGCCCATTACACTAGGTCAGAAGTTGCCAACTCCAGTCCTCAAGGGCCACCAACGGGTCAGGTTTTCAGGATATCCCTGCTTCAGCACAGGTGGCTCAATCAGTGGCTAGGATGTGGACTGAGCCACCTGTGCTGAAGCAGGGATATCCTGAAAACCTGACCCGTTGGTGGCCCATGAGGACTGGACTTGGCCAACTCCTCCCCTATGTTGGATTTTGTGACCAGCTATATTGGACTGCCCCTTTAACTTCCCAGCATTCCCGTGCCTGCTTCCTGTCACAGGGAGTCTGACCCCGTATTGGCTGCTGGTTGATGTGAGCAGGTTTAAAGGTCTGTGATCTTCTCTTTTACACTCAGCAGATCTGCAATAAATGCACTGGATGTTACTGAGAGGAGCAGGGTCTACCCAAAACCCTGCTCCATAACACCTACACCCAGTCACTGAGCACCTGCCACGCGCAGCGTAACCTCCCACCATCCTCACATCTCTCCCCCACACTTATCTAGCACAGGGGCCCTCGAGCATAATGTTTCCACGAGAAACCCTTGTTCAAAAGGCAATCCAAGCAGCACTTCAAAGGAGATGAAAAAAGATTTTTTGTTTTAATATATGCAACGTTTGATTACCTTTATTGAAAGCTAATTACCTAAGATGCCGATCGATCAGATCTCCCGTGATTGATCAAACAAAGATCCTGCTTGCCAGGGTTCACTAAATGGCAGCCTTTCCGTTTCAATCAATCCTTCAGTCAGTGAAACTCCGCAGATATAATGTATTCTTATATTACTAAGGTAACATTATATACTGTTACAGTTTGCAGCTCAACCTGCTGGGCACATTGGCAACAAATGATCACAAACAGGAAAGTGTTGCAAAAGTCTTGCACTGCTGGGGAAGTGCGTTACAGTCAAAGGTTGCTCAGTATATTAAAACTCATAAAAAATTGCATTAGGAGTTGAATAATAATTGTAAAATTGTAGCAATAATTATCTAATACTACAGAAGTAATTTCTTTAATTTAAAAAAACCCATGTAGAATATTGCATGGACTGATAAAGAAGCAGCTCAAGGCCAGAGGCCTGCAGAACAGTAACCTACACTCCCAAAGCAAGCCAATGGAAATCACTGCAAGCCACACTTTGCACGTGTCACATGATTTAAATCCCCTTATTAAAGTCGCAGGAATTTGTCGTTTATTTCCGCGTCTTTTGCAACGTTTGGCCTTTTCTTTGCAGATCACTTATCAGCTTCAAAAACGCCGCACAAGTTTGCAGATGTATCAGAAGAAAAAGATGTGCAGCAAGTGTTTGTGACCAAGATTTTACTAAAAAAAAGTCGCACAGAACCTGAAAGTGATACCGCGCAGCGCTCGTCAAAAGTCAAGTGCCTCCGAGTTTCTGTGAAAGGGTTTGTAGCACCGTCCTGGGAACGCCACATAACGTCAGTGTCATGTTTTACTTTCTATCCATCCCAAATCTTTTATCAATCAAGCCAAAATCCCTCCCATTGTAAATGATATTCTCATATAACTCTTCAGTGCAGAGCCCATGTGCACTGCTTAGTATAAAAGGCCCATAACGAGATGTCCGAGGTGTTAGACTAGGTCCCCAGTGCCAGCTGCAGCGCGCACTAGTGGCGACGGAGTGCTGGCCACGTCATGACGGCGGTTCAGCCAATGAGGGCGAACCAGCCACGTGACGTCATGACCCCCCCCCCATCTTGTCTTTCCCCTCACCGACCACAGATCGCGGCTTCATAAGGTGAACGCGCCGCCAGGCGCTCCGACTCCAGCACGCACGGAGTGACTTGGGCCGCAGCCTTAAGGAGCGAGCGTTCGGATTTGAAGCCAAGTGCGGTGACTTTAATGTCAGGGCTGAAAACCTTTCCCCCAATCCTGTATAGAATGACACCCCGCTGTAACTGCGTGGGACTGTTCAGGTGAGTCCTGGGGTGACACGGGACCCCGAATTACAAATGAGAAAGTGTGGGGTCAGGAAGGGACAGTTTGTATTTGCTGGCTGCTCCCCTTTTATAGATCTCTGATACTACGTTACTATGACACTTTGTTACAATCCTACTATATAAAACTGGTACCATTGAACACTTATTGCTATACAATGCAGTTGTTGTAGAATACTCTGTTACTACTGTATATAAGGTCATAACCCTACAACACCCTATATTGTGCTTTTATTGCATGTTACAGTTACACTACAACACTAGCTATACTATGCTTTTAATAAATGATGCAGATACACTCCTGTCACTACATGATACCCTAATACAGCGACGAATAGGGATTCGTGAGAGGTCTCCAAGGGGTTCGCCAAACAAAATCGGTAACTGCGGATCTCAGGCAGTATAGTGGGGTCCTGAGCCCGTGGGGGGACTACGCACTTGGTAACGCCCAAAACTGCACCTTAGCGTGCGTGGTATAGCTGCCAATTACAGCAGGAGCTTCCGAGGTCACTCCCCACAATGCTTTGCATCCACAGCAGAACGGAATTGTGGTGCGTGACTTTGAAAGCTCCCGCAGGGATAGACAGCTGTATACCCCTTGTGCGGCAATAAGATTTATTCATTAGGGATTCGCGGAACAAATATTTTCTAGCAGGGGGTGCACAATGCAAAAAAGCTTGGGAACTACTGGGGCCACTATGAGGCCCTAACACTACAACACACTATACTGTGCTGTCATTAAACAGTACTTTTACTGTGCTTTTAAAGCAGCAGTCCAAGCTGCCGTTTATTTATTTTTCTCCCCTTTAATATGGGCATCAATACAATCCACACAATAATAAGTAATTAGCGAAGTTGCCGATCGATCCGTTCTCCTGTGATTGATCGGCGAAGATTCGGCTCGGGGGTTCACTAAATGGCTGTCAGTGCAGCAGAAGAGGACCAAAGATGCAAAGTTCTGTGGGGAAGATCATGTGACCAGGCAGTCACTAGATACAATTGGTGCACTGCTAGAGAGAGGGCATGGCTTAAAAAAGGGGTGTGCCGGAGCCTGTTTCAGAAGAGGAAGGGAGTGTGATTTTGTAAATGGTTGCTATAGAAACTAAAAATGCTTGTTACATTATAATACATTAAAAATGTCAACAGAGTTGTTTTGGAAAAAAAATGCTACAAGTATTTTCACATTGTACAGAACTGATTTATTAAAAAAGAAAACACACGTCGGATATTGCTTGTGCTGCAGCTTTAATGAATGAAGCCGATGCAATATTGTTACTCTACTATATAATTACAATCTGTTCCTGTAGAGTACTTTGTTACTAACTGCTCTGACTCCTACCATCTCCTACGCCAGTGCATCCCTCCTCTTCAGCAGTGTAAGAGCTGCACTCTCAATCTGGAGAAGGCAGAGAGGTGGGGAGGGAGGGGGTCTCTTTTTCTTCTCCCTGAAGGTCACCTGAAAAGGTCCAATGCCTTAATTACGCTCTTTAGAATGCGAGGGCACACAATGCTCTGTTTTAAGAGCGTGCTCGCCATGGCTCGCTCTCAAAGCTTCAGGGACCGCGCTGTGTCTGCCTCTCTCGCTTCTCCCTGCACAGAATAGCTGCAGATCAATGAATATTTTAACAAAGAAATATTTCATTAAAAGAGCTGATTGCTTAATGAAGTGTCCCTGGGAGCCATCAGGAGGCCTGCCTGTTCCCCTTAATGCAGCCGAGATTCATATCACGGGCAGCCGATTTATCACATTACCGTAATCACCGGTGTAGACATGCTCCCACACACGACATGTCCGGAGGTGCGCTGGTGGGGCGGTCAACTCCACTCTTCAAGGGCCACAGGTCAGGTTTTCAAGATATCCCTGCTTCAGCACAGGTGGCTCAAGTCTTCAGCACAACTCAGTATTCAGCACTGGGGGCTCAATCAGCCACTGACTGAGCCACCTGTACTAAAGCAGGGATATCGTTAATACCTGACCCGTTGGTGGCCCTTGAGGACTGGAGCTGGCCTCCTCTGGGCTAACCCCTCAGCATTAAAACGGTTAATAAGACGCTTCCTCTTCCAGGTCTGAAAATAGAAAGGAAGCAGCTGTAATAAAATAGTAGTAATAATAATTCCTATTGTAATCATTTGTTGTTATATACTCCAGCCGTACTGTGCACAAGTCCCGCTCCCAAAGAGTTTACAATCTAACGTTTGGACACAAGGAGCGGACAATACGACATTACCGCAGATCAGCGGTTCCCGTCCTTTCTTACGGTGTGCACCACCTTCTAAAAGGTATCTGTTCTGAGAACGCCTAATTAATCAATCTTATTTGCTACTCATCCGACTGTTGCTAACAAACCTGTGTGCCCGATCCCAGGCAGTATAGTGTCCTGATCTTGTGGGGGGAACACAGGCTCAATAAGGCCCCAAAGCCTCAGTGTGTGCAGGCAGCATGGGGGGTATAGCCGCCACGCCCCACAATGCCTTGCCTCTGTGAGTGCAAAGCATTATCGGCAGGGCCAACAACAATCGTTGGGTCCAGGACATGTATAAGAAGCAGGTGCCTATCTCGCCCTTGGCACACTGTGGGAGGCCGGGGCCAGGGCGAGAAGGTATGGGCCTGAGGGGGTGGAAAAAGCAGGTATAGGGAAGAGGCAGGAGGGGGTGTGAGGAGGTGTGGTCACGGAGGGAATAAAGAGGGGGTAACGGAATTGGGGAGGGTATAAGGGGGATAATCGATCTTGGGGGATATGAGGGTTTAATGGGCCTAGGAGAGGGGTTATAAAGGGGGTAATGGGCCTGGGGGGGCACAAGGGTGTAATGGGTCGGAAGGGGCAGTATAAGGGGGATAATCGGTCTTAGGGGATATAAGGGTGTAATGGGCCTAGGAGGGGGCTTATAAAGGGGGTAATGGGTTGGGGGGAGGGAATAAGGGGGTAATGGGCTCCAGGGGAGCATAGGGCACAGAAGTGGGTGGGGGGGAGGGGCTAGCGGAGCAGAGGTGGGGCCCCCCTGCCAGCGGCCCCGATTGTGAGGAGCGACTTTGGAAGCTCCTGCTATAATTGAAAGTGATACCACCAATGATACGGTGCAGTTCGGGGCCTTACTCAGTCCCCCCTTGGAAACACTTCCCAAACCCCCTGTTGGGAATCACTGCCTTAGATCATTTCTCACCTCTTGCACTTACATCCGGGCACTATCACGGGAAAACCCCCATTGATTTCAGTGCTATCTTACCCTGATCGGCAGTGTCGCAATGAATAACCCTGTAGTGTCTCCTAATGCTTAGAGTGCAAGCTCTGCCGGGTAGTGATTCTCTTATTCTACTAATCACCTTTGCTTGTATAAGTAATTCCCTCTATGTGGCTGTGTGTTTATTCTGTGCCCAGGTAATGCTGTTTAAGAACTAATTAAAAGTAATTAAAATGAATGGTAATAATAATAGGCTCGCGTGTTAAATATAACAATGAAATCTGAGCTGTTTTTATAAAAATGAGGAAAAATATTCTGCATTCAGCGTGATGGAGGGAGAATGAGATCTGGGGGCTGATTGGTGGAATATCAGCCACTAGCAAGCAGGAAATGACCAATAACCTGACAAAATATGAGCAATTTTCCATCAATTAGAGGCTGTCCTCTTCGAGTCTTTTTGTTAAATGAAGATTTGCTGATTGGTGATTACTCTGTGTAATGGCAATTCATTAAAATCTACACCCGAGGAATGTTAAAGACAAAAGACAGAGGTTTCAGAAGAATACAGAATGTGTTATACGCACAGAGCGACACAAAATGATCTGTGCCACTTCCTAAACACACACACACACACACACACACACACACAGCCCGGCACACTTATTGTACAAAAAGCCAAGAAAACATTAAACTCTTTAAACCACTCTAACTTTACAATCCTAGAAATATCTCATATATTTATGTATTATACACATCGCTTTACACTTACAAAACATGTAGAAACCGGTCTTTATATACACACACACACACGGTACAACGTTCTCTGCACACACAGCTATATATTGCTCTGCACGTAGTCATCCAAATACAAACTGCTCTGTACATACAGTACAGACACATTACACATACTGTACAGTACTTAGAAGCACATTGCTCTGCACACGGTACATACAGATACACTTGCTCTGCATGTACATTACACACTGCTCTGCATGTACAGTGCACATACACATAGCTCTGCATACGTTATCCCACAACACATCCAATAGTCTGTATGTATGTATGCAGAGGGATTGTCATATGTGCAGAGAAATGTGCAAGTATGCAAAGGGATGTACACATGTGGGGAGGGATGTACATGTGTGTGGGGAGGGATGTACATGTGTGTGGGGAGGGATGTACATGTGTGTGGGGAGGGATGTACATGTGTGTGGGGAGGGATGTACATGTGTGTGGGGAGGGATGTACATGTGTGTGGGGAGGGATGTACATGTGTGTGGGGAGGGATGTACATGTGTGGGGAGGGATGTACATGTGTGTGGGGAGGGATGTACATGTGTGTGGGGAGGGATGTACATGTGTGAAGAGGGATGTGCATGTGTGTGGGGAGGGATGTGCATGTGTGTGGGGAGGGATGTACATGTGTGTGGGGAGGGATGTACATGTGTGCAGAGGGATGTACATGTGTGTGGGGAGGGATGTACATGTGTGAAAAGGGATGTGCATGTGTGTGGGGAGGGATGTACATGTGTGTGGGGAGGGATGTGCATGTGTGTGTGGGGGATGTACATGTGTGTGGGGAGGGATGTGCATGTGTGTGTGGGGGATGTACATGTGTGTGGGGAGGGATGTACATGTGTGTGGGGAGGGATGTACATGTGTGTGGGGAGGGATGTACATGTGTGTGGGGAGGGATGTACATGTGTGTGGGGAAGGATGTGCATGTGTGTGTGGGGGATGTACATGTGTGTGGGGAGGGATGTACATGTGTGTGGGGAGGGATGTACATGTGTGTGGGGAGGGATGTACATGTGTGTGGGGAGGGATGTACATGTGTGCAGAGGGATGTACATGTGTGTGGTGTGGGATGTACATGTGTGAAGAGGGATGTGCCTGACAACTTCAGTTCATAGGTGATTACACTCTATTTCCCCTGAAAATGAGCTGCGTTGTACAATGACACGGAGTACCTTAACTCACAGGGCCCTAAAACCCCACCTTTTGGAATCCCATGCCAAATCTGCCACACTCAGTTTATTGTACTGGCCTAATGGACCTTTAATGTATAATATTAGCCATACGTATAGTCCTTTCCTACAACATGAGTTTCTATAAGTCATGCTCAAATGGAGGTGCTAGGAACAGAGGGAGGTAATACAAGATGTGTGCAGCCATCTAAATGTCAGTGATAATACAAATTATTTATTGGGATCTCACTGTTCTCGCACCATTTTGCAGCCGAGGTCTCCACTGGAGCCTTTATGCTTTTTCTCCCCATTTGCACTGATGCCCCACATTTGTGCTGTCTGCTCCACCCCGTATTCACGAAGCTCTCTAGATGTCTCACGGACAGACAAGAATAGGCTTCAAGGACACCCACACACACTCAAGCTATAAAAAGCTTCCCCATCACAAAACCCTTCCAGCTAAAAACTCTCCCTGACAGCAGGACCTTCGACTAACATCCTGAGAGTGTGATACGGCTGGGAATTACACACCTGCATACACGGGTCCACCATATCAGGAACAAAGAGAGAGGCTGTACCACAATAAAGAAGACACAACGGTCTGAGAAATGGAGGGACGGGTGGAGAGAGAAGAGGGCAAAGAACATCCAGCCAACGGTGGAGATGCAGACCAATACAGGAACGCAAGTGGGAAGGTGGAGGAGACACACAGGGGACCCTAAATGGTGGGAAAAGGAAGTGCATGTTGAGGTTGGGGAATGGATTCCTAGGTTATTGAGTGGACACTCAAGATGGTGACTGCACTCAGCTTAGTAAGCACATGCTCAGCTGAATTACCACATACTCAACTCAGTGAGTGCATGCTTATATGGGCGAGTGCCTGCTCAGCTCTGAGTGTATGCTCCCCCTGCTCTCACAGGTATCCTAATAACTAGTCCCCAGCACCTGTACAGGGCACTGAAAGGATCATCTTCCCAGGGCTGATAAGGTCCTATAACTCTGCACTTGGATCGGGCTCTGATTCAGGAAGCGTGCGCTGTGGTTACCGTCTTGAGTTGCAGCGGAGGGTGAAATGAGCCACTGTATGAAAGAGAAATAAACCACTCCTCCAGAAACAAATTACAGACCAAACGACCCTCACTCAGCTGTGACATCTGGTTACACAAACAGAAACCGCAGAGGCAAAAACACACTTTCTGTTTCACTATTTATCGCCCTATAACCAGCCCCAGATGGGCGAGTAACCAGCGTCATTGCTCTGTAATAGGAACAGGCTGTGTCTCTGGCACTGCACTTCATCCTGCCTTGTTACTATGTAACGTGTCTGTGCTGGTGCCACATTGTTACAGCCACGGATGTGGAGAGGCATCCAACACAAACATTTCTAATTGATCATACCTTGCGCCCCCTCCGAGCCCACGCAGGACAATGTTGCCTTATTCCTTCACCATACACATCGTCACACCCAGTGTAGCAGCGGAGTTGCTCCATTTCTTCAGTGCTATCTTTAAAGCCCTTCCACGGATAAATAAAAAAAAGGTGACTGCATTTTTTTAAGGCTCGTTTTTAAGCCAGTTTCATCTGTGAAAAATTTGGGGCAAGTTGCCGTGCCCCCACGGGGTTACACCGGGGAGGTCTGTCCAGTTATGTGTCCAACCTACTGCCTGCCGCTGTTTGCATGAAACACACATCACAAATGAACATGGTTAGGTTGCGATTAGTGGCCGTGTGCGCACTTGCGACATCGCACGCCGCGAGTACAAATGTGTGTTCCTCAATGAGGCCGTCCATAGTGCGTGTGAGCGCCCAAGAGCTGAGAAGCAACTGCGCGGGACATTTAAAAAAAATACAATTGAATTGGTTTTTTTTCCGCCCAACGGGCGCATCACGTGAGCGGCTCAGCCAATGAGGATGAACCAGGCTGGTGACGTGTTTGCCACGCCTCCAGGCTCAGTGCATGTTTCACGCAAGAGACAGGCCCGCATGACGTCATGCGCAGCAACTATAATCGCAGCCTTACAACGGGGTTCTACACTAAGCGCCTGCGTGTTCTGGCCCGGGATAAGGTGACTGGAGCAGGATGTCGTTGCTGGGCTCTTTATTATTATTATTTAATAGCCCCAGTTTTGGGGCTATTCACAGGAATATAAAGACCTTGCTGAACATCACATAGTAACAATAAACCCGCAATCTGGTCCAGGGGCGGCCAGCTCCAGTCCTCACCAACAAGTCCGATTCTTAGGATATCCCTGCTTCAGCACAGGTGGCTCCATCAGTGGCTCAGTCAACTGAGCCACTGATAAAGCAACCCGTGCTGAAGCAGGGACGTCCCAAAAATCTGACTTGTTGGTAGCCTTCGAGGACTGGAGTTGGCCACCCCTGGTCTGGTTTATTCTGCGGCAACGGTTCAACCACACCTGCTCCCCATGTTACTGTCTTCTCAATGTACACTGCACTGCGGAGTCTACAATGTAACATGCTAAGAGAGCTGCTGAAAATGATACAGAGGGGGGTCTTCACCTGTGGTCCATGGAGCAGGTCCAGGGGGTCCGTGAAAGGTCAGTGAAGAGGAAAAAAAAACATTTTTAGAACTGCCCTTTTTTTAATGAAAATATATTATTTAATAGTGTTGGGGTAAATACATGAGGATTTAGGGTTCTGTAGGTTCCAAAAGGTTAAGAACCCCTGCGACACAGGGAGAGGCGCTCCGGACATTAAAGTTAGTAAGAGGAGGAAGTTTGCTACAGAGAGGGTGAGTAGTTGTGCTTGGGGTCTGCATGGGAAGACTTGGGGGGGCAACAGCAGAATTAGTCCAGGACCTTGAACTTGAAAATGTAATGCAATCTTGTGCTATAACAACCCACAAATCAGAGAGCCTGCGTTCCTGGCGTACCCTCCTCCCCCTGTCAGAGTGCTGTTCTCCTCTCTTCCCCCGGGATCCTGCGATTTGCTTCAGGGCACAAAGTGAATGATCCAGTAACATAGAAATCTCAGAGTCCTCTTTAGGGGTCCCAGGAGGCGGCAGATCTGAGAGCGCGGAGTACGGAAGATGCCTGCAGCAAAGTCAGCGCTAGAACAGGAGCCTGACAGGGCTGTGAGGTGGGATTAGGGCCGGCATCGGGATGCAGGTAGAGTGAGGGCACCCTCGTCTTTTGAGTGTTTTTTTCCCACCATGTCAGTCTGTTTATTCTGCATTTGTGAGAATGAAACTTTCACAGTGAGAGAGATGTTAGCGTCCTGCACAGTGTTTGTTCAGCCAAAAATGCAGGTACAACAGAGCTGCAAATATCACCAAACTGCAAAGGTATCAAACTCATCCCAGCGGATGCTCCAAGAGGGGACAATGCACATAAACGGGACAATAGTTTGGCTCTCTCTATTGATAACCCAAACACAGTTCATCCTTTCAGTAAGGGTTAGAGCAGCAATAAAACAGGTAGGAGACACATATAACCTGTTACCTAATATCTCAGATCAGCTGCTGCATACTCTTTATGTACAGCTCCTCTCCATCCTTTATCTCTGTCCCTCTCCTCGCCTGCCCTCCCTGTCTGTCTCAGTGCATTCCCTTTGTCTTGCCACAACTGTCCCTGCCACACAGGCTTCCGTCTTCCAGTTGGGTCTCACGTTGTGTTGGCGGAACGTGGCTCTCAGAGAGGCCGCTGCTTTTGTGCTGAGCGGAGCCTCGGTTCTGCTCTTTGCCACTTCTCATATTCATGTGTTTCTCTCGTCAGGGCACAAAAGATAATCTGTATGTTTTCCTCAACTCTTTCCCCTCTTGTTTTGTCCTGCTTTGATACACAATATCCAACCTTCCGCTTCCACTCCCCCCCCTATCCCTTTCTAGTCTTTTTTAAACTTTTCTTTTAAGTTTCAAGGTCATCAGAGACAAACAATGCCACCAGCCCCCGTTTGAAATGCGAGCGCCATTGGCGTCCATTGCCACCGTCTCCGTGGCAACACAGTAACCATTAATTTTCAATTAAAGTAGACAAAAAGCGCGATGACAGCTCTGGGTCTGCTGAAGATGTCAAGAATCTGTATTAATATACAGCAAGAGAGTATAATTGTGTGTCCATCTTCACGAGCAACAAAGATGGGGTGGGGGGGGGGGGATAATTAGCAGCTAGAAAGCCACTCTGTAATTTTGTGCTTATTGTCACCAGAGCCCTGCACATTTGCATAAATTAAAAGCGGAGTTTATTCCTATTAGAGTGTCGTGATATTTCCAGCCTCCTATCTATTAACGGTTATTTACAAACGTCACAGACCAGAAAAATGTCTTTAATCTCTTGGCTTCTTTGTGCACATGCACCTCCTAACCAGATATTTGGACCAACTCTTCTGTTTGCCAGCTGTCCCAGGCATCATAGATTTTATATTTTTTGAGAACGCAGCATACTTAGCACCAAAGAAATACAGCTCAACCCCCTTATAACGCGGTGCTCGGGGTCCAAAGAATCACATCGCGTTATAAGCGGATCGCGTTAGAAATAATGTACAATTGTATGCATTGTACAATAAAGTATTTAAGATACCAATTATCGTGTTGTAAAGAATTCATAAATACGAAAACTGGGAGTCGCGGTTGCATCGCGTTATAAGCGGATTCGCGTTGTAACGGGGTTGAGTTGTATATTTGAATTTGTCTGTGCTTTCTTATGCTCTTTGTACAGTCAGGAAACTTGCTACACCTCTCTAATAATATCTGCAGGACTCCTAAAAGATGGCAACTCTTCTCATCGCCACTTCATATTGCTGCATCCCTGAAATCAGTATAGCAGTACAGCGTACATTCTGCTATTCTCACTCCTCTGCTCCAGTCCATATCAGCTTCAAAAGTAGGTAAGGCACTACGATATAAAGCAGGGCTCATTAAATGGAAGACCGCAGGCCAAATTCAGCTCAATTCTGGTGGCTGGAACCCGGAAGGGATCACGTGACCGCTCTTCCATCAGTGCCAATGGGTTCGTGGCCACGGAGCTACGCAGGACCCTCAGGCACGGAAGGGGTTAAGCATCTAAGTGCAGCTCTTCCTACTGAAACTCACTTGCAATTTAAGGTAATGTAAATATATGTGGCACAGATGTAATAAATGCGTGTGTGTGTGTGTGTGCGTGCGTGCGTGCGTGCGTGTAAAAGGTGATCCACAGCATAATTGATAGAAAAATAGAACTAATTCATACATCAGGAAAAACACAAATATATAAAGCGACGTTTCAGACCACACAGGGCCCTTTATCGTGTGTGTGTGTGTGTGTGTGTGTGTGTGTGTGTGTGTGTGTGTGTGTGTGTGTGTGTGTGTGTGTGTGTGTGTGTGTGTGTGTGTGTGTGTGTTTTTTCTGCTCTCCCAACCCGTTTTAGCAATAGAAACCTTTCTCAATCAGTATTGTTGACCTGAGGAAGAGAGGAGAACTCTCGAAAGCTTGTCCTATGACAAATTGTTAGTCAAAAAAATAAGGTATCAGCTAATACTGAAGTACTCATTTATTATCGCAACTTGACTAACTCGGATATATATATATATATATCTATATAGATATAAATATATATATATATACTAGCTGAGAGACACGGCGTTGCCCGGGATGTAAATCCGTAATTGGTAGTATTATTTATAAATCGTGGAACAATAGGTGAGTATTTGTTGTAAAGGTTGGATAATAATGTTGAAAAGAAAGATGGAATAAAATGTAATACGATGTTGTTTAAAAATGGTTTATTGTAAACACACCACAGTACAATGTATATTTTGGTGACATAACAGATGTAAAAATGTGAGGCGTGTGTCCTGCTAGGGTGTGAGGCGGCGGGTGGCGCGTGGGTTGTGAGTGCTGTCTGTGAGTGGGGGTCCTGCTAGGGTGTGGAGGTGGTGGGTCAGTGATGTTGGCGGGGGGAAAGGGGAGCGGAGGGCGGGGGGAAAGAGGAGCGGAGGGCGGGGGGAAAGGGGAGCGGAGGGCGGGGGGAAAGGGGAGCGGAGGGCGGGGGGAAAGGGGAGCAGAGGGCGGGGGGAAAGGGGAGCAGAGGGCGGGGGGAAAGGGGAGCAGAGGGCGGGGGGAAAGGGGAGCAGAGGGCGGGGGGAAAGGGGGAGCGGGGGGGAAAGGGGAGCGGGGGGGAGAAAGGGGAGCGGGGGGGGAGAAAGGGGAGCGGGGGGGAGAAAGGGGAGCAGGGGGGGAGAAAGGGGAGCGGGGGGGGAGAAAGGGGGGGGGGAGAAAGGGGAGCGGGGGGGGAGAAAGGGGAGTGGGGGGGAGAAAGGGGAGTGGGGGGGAGAAAGGGGAGTGGGGGGGAGAAAGGGGAGTGGGGGGGAGAAAGGGGAGTGGGGGGGAGAAAGGGGAGTGGGGGGAAGAAAGGGGAGTGGGGGGGTAAGGGGAATGGGGGGGTAAGGGGAATGGGGGGGAATGGGGGGGAAAGGGGAATGGAGGTTGATGGGGGGGAAAGGGGAATGGAGGGGGATGGGGGGGAAAGGGGAATGGGAAAGGGGAGCGGAGGGGGGGGAAAGGGGAGCGGAGGGGGGGGGAAAGGGGAGCGGAGGGGGGGGGGAAGGGGAGCGGAGGGGGGGGAAAGGGGAGCGGAGGGCGGGGGGAAAGGGGAGCGGAGGGCGGGGGGAAAGGGGAGCGGAGGGCGGGGGGAAAGGGGAGCGGAGGGCGGGGGGAAAGGGGAGCGGAGGGCGGGGGGAAAGGGGAGCGGAGGGCGGGGGAAAGGGGAGCGGAGGGCGGGGGGAAAGGGGAGCGGAGGGCGGGGGGAAAGGGGAGCGGAGGGCGGGGGGAAAGGGGAGCGGAGGGCGGGGGAAAAAAGGGGAGCGGAGGGCGGGGGAAAAAAGGGGAGCGGAGGGCGGGGGAAAAAAGGGGAGCGGAGGGCGGGGGAAAAAAGGGGAGCGGAGGGCGGGGGAAAAAAGGGGAGCGGAGGGCGGGGGAAAAAGGGAGCGGAGGGCGGGGGAAAAAGGGAGCGGAGGGCGGGGGAAAAAGGGAGCGGAGGGCGGGGGGAAAAAGGGAGCGGAGGGCGGGGGGAAAAAGGGAGCGGAGGGCGGGGGGGAAAAGGGAGCGGAGGGCGGGGGGAAAAAGGGAGCGGGGGGGAAAGGGGAGCGGGGGGGAAAGGGGAGCGGGGGGGGAGAAAGGGGAGCGGGGGGGAGAAAGGGGAGCGGGGGGGGAGAAAGGGGAGCGGGGGGGGAGAAAGGGGAGTGGGGGGAGAAAGGGGCATGGGGGGGGAAAGGGGAATGGGGGGGGGAAAGGGGAATGGGGGGGGAAAGGGGAATGGGGGGGGAAAGGGGAATGGGGAGTGGGGGGAAAGGGGAATGGGGAGGGGGGGGAAAGGTGAGTGGGGGAGGGGGGGAAGGGGAGAAGGGGAAGGGAAGAGCAGTGGGCATATGTATTGTCATAATTTATGTATGTGCATGCCCCCCCCCCTCCGGGCGTCCGTCCCCCCGCTGGTTCGGCGGGTGGTCGTTCCCCGTGACTCGCCCCTCCCCCCCCGTTCCCCGTGACTCGCGGCTCGCCCCCCCCCCCCCCCGTTCCCCGTGATTTGCGGCTCGCCCTCCCCCGTTCCCCGTGACTTGCCCGCCCCCCATTCCTCGTGACTCGCGCTCCCCCCCCCCTCCCCAGGCGCCCGCTTTCCCCCGATGTGCCGCCCGGCTGAGTGAGGCGTGCAGGCGGCGGCAGGAAGCGCCCTGTGTGGGCCTGAGGCACGAGGCTCCGCGCCTGAAATAGGAGAGTTACTGGCAGTGGTGTGACTTACCTGAGTGGGAGGTAGCGCTGGGGAGGTAAGGGAGCGGCTGGGGTTGGAGGGCCGCGCTTCCCCTCCGTCTGGAGCCGGTGCAGGGCGGCGCACGTGATGGGGGGGGACGGACAGAGGGGGGGGGGAGGGTGTGTGTGTGTGTGTGTGTGTCCTGTCTGTCTATCTGTGTCCTGCCTGTGTATCTCAGTGTGTGTGTGTATCTTTGTGTGTGTGTGTGCATCTTTGTGTGTATCCTGTCTGTATATGTGTGTCCTGTCTGTGTATCTCAGTGTGTGTGTGTGTGTATCTGTCTCAGTGTGTGTGTATCTTTGTGTGTGTCTCAGTGTCCTGCCTGTGTGTCTCCGTGTGTGTGTGTGTGTGTGTGTGTGTGTGTGTGTGTGTGTGTGTATCTCTGTGTGAGTGTATGTGTGTGTCCGGCCAATGAGAGGTGTGCGGGGGCGGGCCAAGGGAGCCAATGAGATTGCCGCTAGGGACACAGGGAGGGACACAGGGAGACACATACAGACCCGGACACATAGGACACTTTCAGAAATATATAGTAGATATAGGCAATACGATACCACATCAAGATGAAATATCAGAGGCAGCACTCCAAATGGTAATCAAAATATTGTATTGATGTCTTGTTGATTCAATACAATATTTTGATTACCATTTGGAGTGCTGCCTCTGATATTTCATCTTGATGCGGTATCGTATTGCCTACATTATTTTGTTGATTCAGACGGAGTGCTTGTGGTTCTTTCAAACTGATATATATATATATATATATATATATATATATATTTCAGAATAAATGAGTTCTTCAGTATTAGGTGATACCTTTTTTATTGGACTAACAATTTATGTAATAGGACAAGCTTTCGAGAGTTATCCTCTCTTCTTTAGGACAAGCAATACCGATATACATCAGTGTATGTATGTATATATATATATACTAGCTGAGAGCCCCGGCGTTGCCCGGGATGTTTGTGGTGTGGGTGTGGCATTTGGGTGGGGAGTGGTCCACGCGGCCCATGTGCGGTGGTAGTGCTGCTGTGGCTGTACTGATGGTGATTGTATTGGTGTGCTGATTTGGGAGGGTTTGGTGCTGATGTGGGGGTGCGGATGTGGGTGTGCCGATGGGGGAGGTGCAAAGGTGGCGATGTGTGGGTGCTGATGGTGTTGATGGGGGCTGGGAATGGTGGGGAGCCGAGAATGCCAGTGTGCTGGGAGGGCATGGGATACCGGTGTGCTGATGTGGTGGTGCTGGGGTGTGTGTGTGTATACATGTTTGTGTGTATACATTGTATGTGTGTGTGTATACATGTGTGTGTGTGTGTGTATGTGTACGTGTATGTGTATACACGTGTGTGTGTGTATACACGTGTGTGTGTATACACGTGTGTGTATACACGTATGTGTGTGTATACACGTGTGTGTGTATACACGTGTGTGTGTATACACATGTGTGTGTGTATACACGTGTGTGTGTGTGTGTATACACGTGTGTGTGTGTGTGTATACACGTGTGTGTGTATACACGTGTGTGTGTATACACGTGTGTGTGTGTATACACGTGTGTGTGTGTATACACGTGTGTGTGTATACACGTGTGTGTGTATACACGTGTGTGTATACACGTGTGTGTGTATACACGTGTGTGTGTATACACGTGTGTGTGTATACACGTGTGTGTATGTATATATTGTGTGTGTGTATACGTGTGTGTGTATACACGTGTGTATACACGTGTATACATGTTTGTGTGTGTGTATACATGTTTGTGTGTATACATTGTATGTGTGTGTGTGTATAAGTGTGTGTGTGTGTGTGTGTGTGTGTGTGTGTGTACATTTGTGTGTGTGTACACATGTTTGTGTGTGTATACACATGTGTGTGTATACACATGTGTGTGTGTGTGTATACGTGTGTGTGTGTGTGTGTGTGTGTGTGTGTATACATGTGTGTGTGTGTATACATGTGTGTGTGTGTATACATGTGTATGTGTGTATACATGTGTGTGTGTATACACATGTGTGTGTACACATGTGTGTGTGTACACATGTGTGTGTGTGTACACATGTGTGTGTGTACACATGTGTGTGTACACATGTGTGTGTATACACATGTGTGTGTGTGTATACACATGTGTGTGTGTATACACATGTGTGTGTATACACACATGTGTGTGTATACACGTGTGTGTGTATACACGTGTGTGTGTGTATACACGTGTGTGTGTGTGTGTGTATACATGTGTGTGTGTATACATGTGTGTGTGTGTATACGTGTGTGTGTATACATGTGTGTGTGTGTATACATTATGTGTATGTATACCTGTGTGTATACGTGTGTGAGTGTATACGTGTGTGTGTATGTGTACATGTGTGTGTGTGTATGTCTCCATGTGTGTGTGTGTATGTCTCCATGTGTGTGTGTACGTGTACATGTGTGTGAGTATACGTGTACATGTGTGTGTGTACGTGTCTACGTGTACATGTGTGTGTGTGTGTGTACGTGTACATGTGTGTGTGTGTACGTGTACATGTGTGTGTGTGTGTGTGTAGGGGAGGTGGGGGGGGTGAAGGGGAGGTGGGGGGGGTGAAGGGGAGGTGGGGGGGTGAAGGGGAGGTGGGGGGGGGGTGAAGGGGAGGTGGGGGGGGTGTGAAGGGGAGGTGAAGGGGGGTGGAGGGGAGGTGAAGGGGGGGTGGAGGTAGGTGGAAGGGAAGTGGAGTGAGGGGAGGGTGAGGGGAGGTGAAGGGGGGTGAGGGGAGGTGAAGGGGGGTGAGGGGAGGTGAAGGGGGGTGAGGGGAGGTGAAGGCCGCTCCCTCACCCGTCCGGCCGCTCACTCACCCGTCCGGCAGCTCCCTCACCCGTCCGACCGCTCCCACGTGGATCTGAGGCGGGAGGCAGCTTGTTGTGGCCGCTCCCCCGCTGTGTCCCGGGCGCTCGCTCCCCCGCTGACTGTAGCGGCGCCGGGGGGTGGGGGGGTGGAGGGGAGGTGATTTGAAGGGGGGTGAGGGGTGGGTGAAGGCCGCTCACTCACCCGTCCGGCCGCTCCCACGTGGAACTGAGGCGGGAGGCAGTTTGTTGTGGCCGCTCCCCCGCTGTGTCCCGGGCACTCGCTCCTCCGCTGACTGTAGCGGCGCCGGGGGGGGGGGGTTTGAAAGCGCGGGAGACACGGGGAGAGGAGGAGTTGCGCGCGGGTGTGGAGGCTGATTTCGGGGAGGAAGAGGCGGAGGCACCGGCGGGTATGTGAGGCCCCCCCCGGGTTATACATGCTGCTAATGTACACCCCCCCTACTGTGTGTGTGTGTGTGTGGTGTCCGTGTGTGTGTGTGGTGTCCGTGTGTGTGTGTGTGTGTGTGGTGTCTGTGTCTGTGTGTGGTGTGTGGTGTGTGGTGTGTGTGGTGTGTGTGGTGTGTGGTGTGTGGTGTGTGGTGTGTGGTGTGTGGTGTGTGGTGTGTGGTGTGTGGTGTGTGGTGTGTGTGTGTGTGTGTGTGTGTCTCTCCTTTGGCCCGTCACTCCGCCTCAGGCCAATGAGAGGTGTGCGGGGGCGGCCCAAGGGACCAATGAGATTTCCCCTAGGGACACCGGACATCCAGCAGGCAGGCAGGCAGGCAGGCTGGCATGCATGCATGCAGGCAGGCATACAGTGCTTTCACTAATATAGTATAAGATATATATATATATATATATATATATATATATATATATATATATATATATGTATATATATATATATATATATATATATATATATATATATATATATAATATATATTTTTATATATATATATTACTGCCTTGAGAAAGGTCCCCTGTGAGGACCGAAACGTTGGCTTTTGTGCCACCTACTCTAATACAATCTTTTTGAAAATTACCTGAGTGCTGTCTCGTTCCTACTGCGTTGCTGCGGTTGCACCACTGCTGTGAGGAACACCCCCCTGCCTGTTAACTACTGCTAAGGGACATGCACCTACCTTTTACTGCATACACGTGAGTGCCAACTACTCTCCATTGACATATAATATATTACATTTTAAGTTATGGTGGGTGAAAAAGGCGACAAGAAACCTCCACCGTTAGCATATAGCAAATAAAAATATCACTTGTGAGCACATTCACATGTCTTAGACGGGTCTGCAACCCTGCCTTTCACCATTATCACCCAGCATACAGTGCTTCCACTGCAGCAAGGGGGGGAAATGACATGCAAAAAAGCAGTCACCTTTTGCCTGAAATCCATTTTTAAAGGTAACCCTTATAAGCTAATGCTCTCTGTTAACACAGCTTTTAAGCACAGCATGGGAATCAGATGCAAAGCCAGAGAAACCACTCACAGACATGTTTTATATAATTCTTAATGTATCAAGTTAAATTACAATAAGCTTGTGGCCCATCTGCTCATAAATTCTGACCCGTTGTCCCCTTTGGAAAACGAATTGAAGAGCCCTGCTATAAAGTATTCATGAGAAGAACGCTTCACTCTCCTACTTTCCTCACCCCCCCCCCCCCCCTCAATCAGAACTGTAACAGTGACCATCCTGTGGGCAGTATTCTTCTAGGGAGGCGGGGGGGGGGGGGGGAGTATTACTGCAATAACACCTCACTGAGCCCCTTTGCAGACCTGGGCTACTCACTGTTATCTAGAGCAGTGTTTCTCAACTGGTGGGTCACGAAAGGTCGCCAAGATGGGATGCAGCCGGTGCCACCAGCCACCAACGCTGGTGATAGGACAACTATCCCAGCGGCTCCCCATGCAGCCCGGCAGTCACCGCAATCCTCCACCTCCTCCAGTCGGTGACGGAAGTTGGGTCCGACTTCCGCCAGACCAGAAGAGGATGCTGCAAAGTCCCTGTACCGGCGCAGGACTGGAGACCTCCTCACCCCAAGGTAAGATTGAGTGGAGAGTGAGGGGAGACTGTAAGGGGGGACAGAGGGAAGGGGGGGGACAGAGGGAAGGGGAGGGGACAGAGGGAAGGGGGGAACAGAGGGAAGGGGGAGTGTAAGGGGGGGGAAGAGAGAAGGGGACGTGTATGGCGGGGGGAAAACAGAGAGAAGGGATAGTGTAAGGGGGGAAACAGAGGGAAGGTGGTAGTGTAAGGGGGGAAACAGAGAAAAGGGGAGAGTAAGGGGGGAACAGAGAGAAGGGATAGTGTAAGGGGGGAAACAGAGGGAAGGCGGTAGTGTAAGGGGGGAAACAGAGAGAAGGGGAGAGTAAGGGGGGAACAGAGAGAAGGGGAGAGTGTAAGGGGGGAACAGAGAGGTGTGGAGAGTGTAAGGGGAGGAAGAAAAGGGGGAACAGAGAGGAACAAAGAGGAGAGAGTAAGGGGGGAGAGAAAGAAGGGGGGGTGTAAGAGGGAAGTGTAAAAGGTGGACGAGACGGGGGAGTGTAAAGGTGGAAGAGAGGAGAAGAGAGAGGGGGGCGTGTAAAGGTGGAAGAGAGGAAGGAGTGTAAAGGTGGAAGAGAGGAGGGAGTGTAAAGGTGGAAGAGAGGAGGGAGAATAAAGGTGGAAGAGAGGAGGAAGTGTAAGAGGGGAAGAGAGAGGGGGGAGTGTAAAGGTGGAAGAGAGGAAGGAGTGTAAAGGTGGAAGAGAGGAGGGAGAATAAAGGTGGAAGAGAGGAGGAAGTGTAAAAGGGGAAGAGAGAGGGGGGAGTGCAAAGGTGGAAGAGGAGGGAGTGTAGCACTTATAGTGGCGACGTCGCGTCAAAACAAATGCATTGCTGCCGTCGCGTGCGCTAATAGTAAGAGCGACGCGACGGCTTGGTCGCGATCGCTAGAAGTCATCTCAATTTGATTTTTCCAGCGACCGCAGCCTGACGGCTCCGGCACTATACGCGTAGTCTAAGGCCTTGTATATAGTAGGCGCACACGCGCGCCTGTAGCACAGGCAATCCGTGGCCTGCGGGGTCTGGAGGAGGAGACGCGACAAAGAGCAGCTCTAACTTACTGTAATGTTGGGGCGTGCCTGTGACATCACGTTAGCGGTTCGCCCTCATTGGCTGAACCGCGCACGTGACCCGGCCGTCGCGCGCCAAAATCAAAACATTTTGTCTCGCCACGCATCAGCCGCCTCATCGCTCTCGTACACACGCGCTCTATGGCCATGCGCATTGCCTTCCTGCATTTTGTGTTCGGCGCGCGCATATGGACGCAAAGAGGGGAAGAGAGAGGGGGGAGTGTAAAGGTGGAAGAGAGGAGAGAGTGTAAGGCCGCGTACATAGTACAGTGTGTTGCTTCACGCACGCCTGTACTTGCTGCGATCTGTGTCCTGCAGTGTTGCACGATGGGGGGCGTGCCCATGACGTCACGTGAGCGGTTTGCCCTCATTGGCTGACCTGCGCACGTGGCATCCATTTCTTTGTATTCATATTTGTAATCGAATCTACTGTACAGTACTATGGTCGCAGCCCGAGAGGGGAAGAGAGAGAGGGAGGCGTGTAAGAGGGGAAGAGAGAGAGGGAGGAGTGTAAGAGAGGAGTGTAAGGGGGGGAAGAGAGAGATGAGGAGTGTAAGAGGGGAAGAAAGAGATGGGGATTGTAAGGGGGGGGGGAGAGAGATGGGGAGTGTAAGGGGGGGGAGAGAGATGGGGAGTGTAAGGGGGGGAAGAGTGAGGGAGGAGTGTAAGGGGGGGAAGAGTGAGGGAGGAGTGTAAGGTGGGAAGAGAGAGGAGCGTAAGGGGCAAAGAGAGAGGAGTGTAAGGGGGAAGAGAGAGGAGTGTAAGGGGGAAGAGAAAGAGGAGGGAGTGTAAGGTGGGGGGTAGAGGGAGAGGAGGGAGTGTAAGGTGGGGGGGGAGAGAGAGGGGTGTAAGGGGGAAGAGGGAGAGGAGGGAGTGTAAGGGGGGAAGAGAGGTGGGGAGTGTAAGGGGGAAGAGAGAGGAGTGTAAGGGGGAAGAGGGAGAGGAGGGAGTGTAAGGTGGGGGGGTAGAGAGAGAGGGGTGTAAGGGGGACTTGATGGCGGTAAGTAAAAATCACTCCTGGGAAAAAGTGGGGTTCTGTTTTTATCATGGCGGGACTATGATTTTTTTTACTATATGGTTGATGGGACCTAAAATACAAAAGGTTGAGAACCGCTGATATAGGCGACCAACTGGGCAGCTTTTGGACAAGATTCCCCAATTGAAATCAACAGGGAATTTCGGGCCGAGGACGGTCCGATCGCCTGCCACGGCTGATATACAATAAGCGCCCTAGAGACGGGATATGGATACTCAGTAGCATTATGTAGTATTGAATGATCGCTCTCTGGGGTCAAAAGTAATTTTCCTTGAACATGAACTCCGAGTCCTGGGTTTGATGTCATGCTTTTCCTGCAGATCCCCTGGTGTTCTGTGACTTGCGAGAGCTCCGTGACTCACTCCACTCAGCACTGAAATAGGGGGTATACCACAGCTGGGCTCTTACTCACTACACATGAATTCATGAATTTCAATGAAAGGAAAACCCAGCTCCTCATATCATATCCAGCCAGAGCCGTCCTTCAAGGGGGGAATTTTCTGTAATTACCCTAAAGGGAGCCGTCCCCACTCTCAGTCACAACATTGACCCGCTGCCTGGGAACTGACAGAGAAATTACAGGCTGCAGAGCTCTGCAGGGGGATCATTCTCCGCTCATACAGAAGACAGACAGCGGAGAGACCTCAAAAGGAAGACGAGCAGCGTTGGGCTGTGAAATATCTCTTTTGTCTCTGCTGTAAATACAATCTATACTTACCGCTAATTAGCATTTTAACCCATTGGCTGGCGGAAGGTTTGCTAGTGTAGTGATCATATAACCATGGTCTGCACCGACTTCAGGACGTAAGAGGAGGTCTTCCCCCCCTCTCCCGTTCCAATGGGAATCTCAGCAAACGGAGGGCCGAGGGCTTGATCCCTAGAAATTGGCAAACCGTCAATGACTTTGGGGCGATGTCATAGGGACCCCCAAGAAGCCACACAAAGGGTTAGGACAGGGGTTCTCAACTTGTCCTAAAAGATCCCCGCAGCAGGTCAGGTTTTCAGGATGTCCCAGATTCAGCATAGGTGGCTAAATCAGTGGCTCAGTCTTGTGCTGAAGCAGGGATATCCTGATAATCTGACCTGTTGCTGGCTCTTGAGGACTGGAGTTGACTACTCCTGATCTAAAGGGAAATGGCAGAAAGAGCAGAGGCAGCTAGCTCAGAGTTCAGCACCCAGGATGCATCTGTTCTGGTCCACAGGGTGATAAGTTGAGAACATCAACTTTGAAAAAGGACATTCCCAAATTGAATGTAATGTCCCTTTAAGAAAAGGAAAGACGAAGACCAAATGAGGGAGACAGAGAGATGAGTAAACAGGAAGCAGCCAATGATGTGGAAGGAATGTGTTAGTGTAGCACGTCTGAGAGAGAGGGTTTCCGTAATTTGCCTTTCATAATTCTGCACTTACGTGATATTAGTAAACCAGACAAACACAGAGCGGGACGCAGGCCCACATCCAACCCCAGGCCTGGCCAAAACTCCCCCCTCCTACCTCCCTCCTCCCAGCGGTGTCTGGGAGTCCTGGTCTGTGAAGCATCCAAAAGCAGATACTTCTTGAGAAAAGCTTGGGCAATGTCAAGAGCGCACAGGGCTGAACATCTCAGGCTTGCCAAGTCTTATTCAACACGCTGTGAGGCTGCTTCCCGGTGCTGGAGAACAGTTCATCTCCAGTAACATGAATTGGACTCAAATCTTCTCCAGAATAGAGAAGCGGCTTCACAGTAAAATGGGCATTAGGCTTTAGAACGTCAATCTCACTCAGGGGTGATAAAAAATAGCCCTTGTGGTGTATTTGCATGTCTCAGGCAGGTCTGCAGCCCGGTTTATCCCCATTATCGCTTAGCAAACAGTGCTTCCACTGCAGCCAGGGATTCTGGGTAATAACATGCAAATGAGCACATCACTCTTTACTTCTTATCCATGGTAACATGGGACTCCTATAAGCGTCTGCCTGCCGCATTACGAGGCTTTTCAGCACAACATGGGTAAAAGAAGTGCAGAGCCAGTAACCTACTCACAGACGGCTATTTGGATCTTTTAGATGTTATGAGTGCGAGATTGTTGCCGAGAAAGCAGTGTCGCATTATAAATACAAGATGATAATTTCAGCAATATAGTTTACATTGTTAGGTTTTTGACATTATTAATTTTAGGTTTCCTGTTACATTTCAGTGGTAGGAAAGGGGGGAGGAGAGTTCATATCCTACTTCCAGAGAAACTGTTTAAACTCCTCATCCATCAGGTTTTTTTTTTTGCATTTCATAATTCTTAAATATTCACGATCTCTCTTCCACGCACACAACTATTAGTAATTATTAGGTCACAGCCTTTCAGGCTCTTTCACAAATGTTTCTGTGGAAACACAAATAAAACAAAAAAAAAAAAAAAGGTGCAGGAGATTCGGGGTTTGTTCTTTCATCATCAGCCCCAAATATTTGCTCTGACCCTCCTGTAACAATAATGTCAGATAGGGTCTCCTTCACAAATCTGTAATCAGCAGCGCAACCTACTCTGCACATACCACACTTAAAGCAAACACTTCCAGGAGTTGTTTATCACCCAAGCATCTTAAACAAACCTCTTGTGAGGCTCCTGCTGATACTATAGACTGGCTGAGGACTGATCTTCTCCTCTGAGGTTCATACCTTTTTGTTTCATCTTTACATGCACTTTCCTTACATCAGGTGATAAGAAGCCTCCTTCACCAAGGGCAGGGGGGAAAGCCGTAATACCTCCCCCCCCCCAATGAGTATCTAACGCTCAATGTTTCATACGACAGCTCCACTCTCAGAGGTAACCCTGGACTTGTGGGGAAGCCTTTATTTACTGTGCCTCACTGTGAAGAGTCATCAAATGCAGCAAGTTTTTACTATTTTTGGCCACAGAACATCTACCTGCAGCTACTGTCTCCAACAGACCTCGTAGACCAGTCCTCAAGCGCCACCAACAGGCCAGGTTTTTAGGATATCCCTGCCTTAGCACAGGTGGCTCAGACACTTATTCACCTGAATAGCATTTTGATCCCTCTCTTCTCTGCCCCAGAGGCCTGTGTAATGAAGGCTGAGCGCACTGTGCGAGTCTCCTGACACTGGACAGGCAGCGGCGCACGAGGGAGTGTAGGAAGGATGAGGGAGGTGTTGGGGGAAACCTGCCAGCATCATATTTATATTTTCTCAGAATGAAGTCCCTGCAGATCAGGGCGGAAGCTGCTTTCACTCTCCGTGTTTACATATAAGCAGGCGGAATTTCCATTCTCCCTACCTGGAAGCCGCAGGCACAAAATACTCACGTTACTTCTGAACAAACTTTTCGCACCTCAATAGGTACTCTTCCTTCTGTTCCCTCCTTCTCCAGCCTGAGGTTTTGCAAAAGTACAGCCCCCCAGGTGAGTGAGGGGGATCTGCAACACAAGGCACTCTGTGACAAGAAGCGACCCCCCCCCCAAGTTTTCTTTTTTAAATCCCTTCGTGGCTAAGGAGGCCAGCAACACACTGCTCTGCATGTCACGTGTGCATACGCTGCTCTGCGTGTCACGTGTGCATACGCTGCTCTGCGTGTGGTGTGTATCCACTGTTCTGTCATATGTATACGCTGCTCTACGTGTCATATGTGCATACACTGTCTGAGTGTGATATGTGCATACACTGTCTGAATGTCATACAGTATGTGCATACACTGCGTGTCATATTTGCATACGCTGCTCTGCAATGCATTGCTGGACACTGGCAGAGAACAGTTTAAAGGTGTGTTCACTCTTACTAAAAATACATTGCCAAACAAATACACCACACCCCAGAAGCTGGGCCTATGCAAGGGGAAGTGCTGAAGCAGCTCTGAAAACACACGTTGAAAATTCAATCTCACTTAACCCCTTGACAGAGTTCAAATGCATTTCAGGCCCCTCTGGGGTTTATTATGGAAGGGTGGTGGCCACCTTCTTATGGTTTTAAGAGCCCCACCCATTTATCCCCAGGTGATCTGCTAATGGCAAGGTATACAAGATATTTACATTCTGACGCAGAGAGTTTTCTTCCATGAAAAGTAGTGAGAAGAAGATGGAATTCATCTCAGAGGACATACTGCAGAATGATTACATTAGAAGTTAGGATTTGCCTTACACGGGGTTACCTTGGCATGGTGGGCAAGCTTTAAATACCATGGCCAAATTATGTAACACAAATCCCAATGTAAATTAAATATTAGGAAGAGTTATTAAAGATGTGCAGACCATGATATTTATTTATAGAATGTGTTACCAGGAAGTAATACATTGAGAGTTACCGCTCGTTTTCACGTATGTCCTGGGATATGAGTCATGAAGTGGTTAATAGTGATGTCATGTTAGGATTTGGCTTACTTAGAGGTGTGCTGATCCGGTGTATTAAGCACATCCACTAGGCTGCCCTCCATCTTAACGGGAATGCCCACATTTTCCAATCGCTGTATGAATGTTTTTAAAGAATGAGACGTATAAGTATGAGAAGTATTTCAGAGGTGGGAAGGGCACTGTTACCCATCAATGCACTTTCCTGTACTCCAAATGTCTGAGTCTCTATAAACACCACTTACATTGTTAGCTCTTCAATGCAGGGACTCCTTTCTGTCAATATTTCATTCACTTGATACACTTCTCTGTTTTCTACAATATATCCAGGTATTATATGCAGAACACCATGTCTGTAACACATTACACATGGTAAGTGCTACATAGAAATGTCTGTATATTTTTTCATACATAGGCACACACATCGCAACTGGACTAACACGGATATATATATATAAGTAATGGTACAAACAAGCCAGCATCTTTCCTGGTAATACAGTGCCTGGTGTTTCTGTTGGCAATGCCAAGTCTGGAGCAACAAGGTGACCCCTGATAAATTCCATATGGCCAAAACAGTCACCCAGAGCACACGTCTGCTGATCGAGCCAAAAGGACAGAATCTGCTTTAACCTGCCAGGTATACAGTGGAGCTCCAAATCCCTGCCCTCTGCATACAGGGGGCTGCCGGTTACCCTGCCCTCTGCGTACAGGGGGCTGCCAGATACCCTGCCCTCTGCGTACAGGGGGCTGCCAGCTACTCTGCGTACAGGGGGCTGCCAGATACTCTGCCCTCTGCGTACAGGGGGCTGCAAGATACCCTGCCCTATGCGTACAGGGGGCTGCCAGATACCCTGCCCTCTGCGTACAGGGGGCTGCCAGATACCCTGCCCTATGCGTACAGGGGGCTGCCAGATACCCTGCCCTATGCGTACAGGGGGCTGCCAGATACCCTGCCCTATGCGTACAGGGGGCTGCCAGATAGCCTGCCCTCTGCGTACAGGGGGCAAGGGGGCTGCCAGATACCCTGCCCTCTGCGTACAGGGGGCTGCCAGATACCCTGCCCTCTGCGTACAGGGGGCTGCCAGATACCCTGCCCTCTGCGTACAGGGGGCTGCCAGATACCCTGCCCTCTGCGTACAGGGGGCTGCCAGATACCCTGCCCTCTGCGTACAGGGGGCTGCCAGATACCCTGCCCTCTGCGTACAGGGGGCTGCCAGATACCCTGCCCTCTGCGTACAGGGGGCTGCCAGATACCCTGCCCTCTGCGTACAGGGGGCTGGCAGATACCCTGCCCTCTGCGTACAGGGGGCTGCCAGATACCCTGCCCTATGCGTACAGGGGGCTGCCGGATACCCTGCCCTCTGCGTACAGGGGGCTGCCGGATACCCTGCCCTCTGCGTACAGGGGGCTGCCGGATACCCTGCCCTCTGCGTACAGGGGGCTGCCGGTTACCCTGCCCGCTGCGTACAGGGGGCTGCCAGATACCCTGCCCTCTGCGTACAGGGGGCTGCCAGATACCCTGCCCTCTGCGTACAGGGGGCTGCCAGATACCCTGCCCTCTGCGTACAGGGGGCTGCCAGATACTCTGCCCTCTGCATACAGGGGGCTGCCAGATACTCTGCCCTCTGTGTACAGGGGGCTGCCAGATACCCTGCCCGCTGCGTACAGGGGGCTGCCAGATACCCTGCCCTCTGCATACAGGGGGCTGCCAGATACCCTGCCCTATGCGTACAGGGGGCTGCCAGATACCCTGCCCTCTGCGTACAGGGGGCTGCCAGATACCCTGCCCTCTGCGTACAGGGGGCTGCCAGATACCCTGCCCTCTGCGTACAGGGGGCTGCCAGATACCCTGCCCTATGCGTACAGGGGGCTGCCGGATACCCTGCCCTCTGCGTACAGGGGGCTGCCGGATACCCTGCCCTCTGCGTACAGGGGGCTGCCGGATACCCTGCCCTCTGCGTACAGGGGGCTGCCGGTTACCCTGCCCGCTGCGTACAGGGGGCTGCCAGATACCCTGCCCTCTGCGTACAGGGGGCTGCCAGATACCCTGCCCTCTGCGTACAGGGGGCTGCCAGCTACTCTGCGTACAGGGGGCTGCCAGATACTCTGCCCTCTGCGTACAGGGGGCTGCAAGATACCCTGCCCTATGCGTACAGGGGGCTGCCAGATACCCTGCCCTCTGCGTACAGGGGGCTGCCAGATACCCTGCCCTATGCGTACAGGGGGCTGCCAGATACCCTGCCCTATGCGTACAGGGGGCTGCCAGATACCCTGCCCTATGCGTACAGGGGGCTGCCAGATAGCCTGCCCTCTGCGTACAGGGGGCAAGGGGGCTGCCAGATACCCTGCCCTCTGCGTACAGGGGGCTGCCAGATACCCTGCCCTCTGCGTACAGGGGGCTGCCAGATACCCTGCCCTCTGCGTACAGGGGGCTGCCAGATACCCTGCCCTCTGCGTACAGGGGGCTGCCAGATACCCTGCCCTCTGCGTACAGGGGGCTGCCAGATACCCTGCCCTCTGCGTACAGGGGGCTGCCAGATACCCTGCCCTCTGCGTACAGGGGGCTGCCAGATACCCTGCCCTCTGCGTACAGGGGGCTGCCAGATACCCTGCCCTATGCGTACAGGGGGCTGCCGGATACCCTGCCCTCTGCGTACAGGGGGCTGCCGGATACCCTGCCCTCTGCGTACAGGGGGCTGCCGGATACCCTGCCCTCTGCGTACAGGGGGCTGCCGGTTACCCTGCCCGCTGCGTACAGGGGGCTGCCAGATACCCTGCCCTCTGCGTACAGGGGGCTGCCAGATACCCTGCCCTCTGCGTACAGGGGGCTGCCAGATACCCTGCCCTCTGCGTACAGGGGGCTGCCAGATACTCTGCCCTCTGCATACAGGGGGCTGCCAGATACTCTGCCCTCTGTGTACAGGGGGCTGCCAGATACCCTGCCCGCTGCGTACAGGGGGCTGCCAGATACCCTGCCCTCTGCATACAGGGGGCTGCCAGATACCCTGCCCTATGCGTACAGGGGGCTGCCAGATACCCTGCCCTATGCGTACAGGGGGCTGCCAGATAGCCTGCCCTCTGCGTACAGGGGGCAAGGGGGCTGCCAGATACCCTGCCCTCTGCGTACAGGGGGCTGCCAGATACCCTGCCCTCTGCGTACAGGGGGCTGCCGGATACCCTGCCCTCTGCGTACAGGGGGCTGCCGGATACCCTGCCCTCTGCGTACAGGGGGCTGCCGGATACCCTGCCCTCTGCGTACAGGGGGCTGCCGGATACCCTGCCCTATGCGTACAGGGGGCTGCCGGATACCCTGCCCTATGCGTACAGGGGGCTGCCGGATACCCTGCCCTATGCGTACAGGGGGCTGCCGGATACCCTGCCCTCTGCGTACAGGGGGCTGCCGGATACCCTGCCCTCTGCGTACAGGGGGCTGCCGGATACCCTGCCCTCTGCGTACAGGGGGCTGCCGGATACCCTGCCCTCTGCGTACAGGGGGCTGCCGGATACCCTGCCCTCTGCGTACAGGGGGCTGCCGGTTACCCTGCCCGCTGCATACAGGGGGCTGCCAGATACCCTGCCCTCTGCGTACAGGGGGCTGCCAGATACCCTGCCCTCTGCGTACAGGGGGCTGCCAGATACCCTGCCCTCTGCGTACAGGGGGCTGCCAGATACTCTGCCCTCTGCGTACAGGGGGCTGCCAGATACTCTGCCCTCTGCGTACAGGGGGCTGCCAGATACCCTGCCCTATGCGTACAGGGGGCTGCCAGATAGCCTGCCCTCTGCGTACAGGGGGCAAGGGGGCTGCCAGATACCCTGCCCTCTGCATACAGGGGGCTGCCAGATACCCTGCCCTATGCGTACAGGGGGCTGCCAGATAGCCTGCCCTCTGCGTACAGGGGGCAAGGGGGCTGCCAGATACCCTGCCCTCTGCGTACAGGGGGCTGCCAGATACCCTGCCCTCTGCGTACAGGGGGCTGCCAGATACCCTGCCCTCTGCGTACAGGGGGCTGCCAGATACCCTGCCCTCTGCGTACAGGGGGCTGCCGGTTACCCTGCCCGCTGCGTACAGGGGGCTGCCAGATACCCTGCCCTCTGCGTACAGGGGGCTGCCAGATACCCTGCCCTCTGCGTACAGGGGGCTGCCGGTTACCTTGCCCGCTGCGTACAGGGGGCTACCAGATACCCTGCCCTCTGGGTACAGGGGGCTGCCGGTTACCCTGCCCGCTGCGTACAGGGGGCTGCCAGATACCCTGCCCTCTGCGTACAGGGGGCTGCCAGATACCCTGCCCTCTGCGTACAGGGGGCTGCCAGATACCCTGCCCTCTGAGTACAGGGGGCTGCCGGTTACCCTGCCCTCTGCGTACAGGGGGCTGCCAGATACCCTGCCCTCTGCGTACAGGGGGCTGCCAATACCCTGCTCTATGCGTATAGGGGGCTGCCAGATACCCTGCCCTCTGCGTACAGGGGGCTGCCAAATACCCTGCTCTATGCGTATAGGGGGCTGCCAGATACCCTGCACTCTGCATACAGGGGGCTGCCAGATACCCTGCTCTATACATATAGGTGTCTTCTCCACTCCTAGAGCACTTTTCCTGGGTGTCTCTGAAGCTGCCTTGGCTGCGACAGTGTATAAGAAGCTCCCATCTTTTATACAGTAGCAATGTATCTGGCATGTCAAAATAGACTAAACCGCTTTTTCTAAACTCCTGGCATCCGTTTCTGAGATACTTGGTTTTAGCTGCGACTTCTGTTTGGCCCCGCAATGTGGTGGCCATTTTGTTTCCCGGAATGGGGGTAAGAGAGCTGCAGCTAAAACTGTAAGTAACCCCCCTACTTTGTTGCTGCTTTAATGTATGTTCCCCAGACATATTATAAAAGACAAAAATGCCCAACGCTACATCCAATGTGACAATATACATACTGCAATACGTCTGTGCTGATATTCTCATGAGTAAGGATCATTTAGTTAAACCCTTTGGCCAAAGCGTTATAAGGCTGCAGCCACCTCACGGCATGACCAGTATGCAGTTCCTAGTACTACCTGATAAAATCCTCGTGTACCTCTCTGTGAGGGAAGATAGATCCAATGTGGTTGTTATAACAGGAAATTGAGGGGGGGGGGGGAATTGGGGGGGTTCTTGAGCTTGCTGCGATAATGTGTGTTTACCCATATATATTATATATACACTTTATATCAATATACAGAGCAACGTGTTAATTTTTAGGACAGAACAGGGGTCAAAATTGCCCCCTCCTGCAAACATAGGCTGCTATATTACGAGCTCCCAGTGCTTGCAGGGGTTAATGTGGAGGGTTGCTCCTGAGACTTGTCAGAAAGGTTAAGGGACAGTGAGGAGAGAGGAAATCGCCCCAGTGATCTGTGCAGAGAAGCCAAGCTCCCTGTATTTACCCAAGCTCTGTGTGTGTGTGTCAGAGGGACGGCCTGCAGCTCTCACACACTGTCTGACTCTGCAGCCTGTCAGCAGAACTCCGGGTTACAGACTGCACAGGCTCAGGGGCCGTCTAGCCGCAAATCCAGATGTGAGGGCCACTGAACGCCAGCTCTCCCTGAAAAGCCTTTCAGACTAAACAATTGTGACTTGGCTGTGAGAAGCCGGACAGCTCCAGCTGCAGCCTCCCCCTTGCGTCCCTTTAATTGGGCTGGCAGGCGCTGGGGCGCGCTCGGAGAGGGGGGGAGCTCCCCGTGGGACCGCAGGGGTTTTGGCAAAGGTCCCACACGGCTACCTTATAGAAAGACATTTCTAACAAAAAAAAGAGAGAGAGGTGAAAAAAAGAGTATTGGGAACACGCTGCCAAGGTGTTTACTGCCGAGACCAGCTGGGTCTGCTCCTATTTCCCAAATGTTGCCCTCTGCCCCTCCCTGCACAAAGCTCTAAGGCCCAGGGGAGGCAGAAGATGCCTGACGGTTATGTTGCTGACCTCTGAAGTGGGAGCCCCAGATTCTGTGCTAATGCCAGAGGCGTGTGACCTTGAATAGGTTGCTATATCATCGGTTTTATAATAGGGAGCTGACGGTGTACACAGTGCTTTACGGAGAATACAAAATCACATTACAAATCAAGGGATGACAGCAGGGGGGTGTGTGTGCACATTCAGGGTTCAGTGCAGGGCAAAGGGCATTTGATGTGGGGGTGATAATGTCACTCTCTGCATGTCTGTCACCAAAATTAACTTGTAAGCTCTTCAGGGCAGTACTTCTATTAGCAACACGCACTGTAAGTGAAGCAATTGAAATGCAAATGAAAGGATATATCCCTAATTTCAACAGAGATGATGTCAACTGTGCACTGATTAACAGTGCAATCATGTGGTCTTTAAACACTTACCAATGTATGTGTGTGCTGATTAATTGAGCAATATTCACTTCTGTTATACGGTGGGATAATTTATTGTGCCAAATCACTCTGTATATACACAACATTATTTGATGCGCAGACGCAATGCATTTGAAAAATGACTTTTAACAATCTTTTACAAAAATATTCAAGGGGTTTCAGCGCAAAACAAATTCTGTGCTTCAGTTATATGCTGAAAATGCGTAATGATTTGGGAGATCCCCAGGATTTTGCTGACCACTTGCGTGCTGACGTTTTGAGATGAACTTCCCTCTCATAATAAGGGTCTCGAATTTCGTGTACGCGCAGGAACGCAAGTACCATGAAATATTATACACCAGGAAATCCAGTGTCTAGTTCCAAAGAGCTTGCAATCAAGGCAGAATCTAACGGGGCGTCACTATAAAGCAGCGGTGATCAACTCCAGTCCTCAAGCTCCCTCAACAGGTCAGGTTTTCGGGATATCCCAGCTTCAGCACAGGTGGCTCAGTCTTTGACTGAGCCTCTGATTGAGCCACCTGTGCTGAAGCAGGGATATCCTAAAAACCTGACCTGCTGGTAGTCCATGAGGACTGCAGATACCTACCCCTGCTCTAAAGAGACAGGCTAACGGAGCAACGCTCTGCAGGGGAGAGGCCGGCAGTGTGTCACCGGCCTCTCTGACAACAGAAGGGTTAAGAAGTGCGGACCCGTTAGTGTCAGGCATTCAGAGCAGAGATCAGTGGAAGGTTCCCGTGGCACTGAAAGCGGAGGCCTCTCTGGACAGCCTTTCCTTTGTTTGTTTTCCTGAGATTGGGAGGTCTGAATTCCTTCTCCATGCCGTAGTCGCTTTTGGTGTTTTAAGAGAGGAGGCCAAGAACTGCAGGTACTTCCTAGAAATCGGAGGGTGCATCTCAGAGCTACAATTACAGAAAATGACAGGTCAAAGGTGCGCGATGCAACATAGGAACCAGCAGCTTAGGATTTGGGGCAAGTTTATTGGTCTAACAAACCCTCTACAAACTTAAAAAAAAAAAAAGTATTTGCTCCAACTTTTAGCATAAAAATAAACAGCCCCCTTTTTTGGGAGGCGCGGAAGGGGGGGGGTTAAAACTTTGGTCTTGTTAATAATTTTCCACCCCCCCCCCCTTTTCCCCAATAAAAAGGAAAAACTTGGAAAGAAAAACAAACTATTAGAAAATCGAGGAGGGAGGAAATGTTATTTAAAAGGTAACCAGACCGCATCATTTTCCAGCGGTATTATATTCTCCCCCTCAGTATCCAAAATATATACGGGCTCCGCGCCAAGACTGTAAGAAGAAAAAACACATCGGCATAGACACAACATCTGGACAGAGGCAGAACAAAACCCCCATTTATCACACTTAATCCTGCAATGAAACAGTCAACAGTTTACTTCTGTTTTGCTAATTTAGCTTCTTTCATGCTATAAGGTGGAAAACCCAGAGGAGACGTTTGGAGGGGAGGTCACTTACACAGCCCCTTAATATGAAGGAAACTTCTGATTTTTCGCCTTTATATTTGCCAGAGACAGAAGTTTCTGTAACCTATATATGTGTTAAAGTGATCTGTTTCCGGGCAGCACTGCCGGTGTATTCTGTACTGTGCATAGTCGAGATGTGTGATAGCGTTAGTAAAAGGCGCGAGATCTCAGTGATGGCTTTTTTTGGCGATTTGCAGGGCTAATAAAACGCATACTTGTTAATTTTTGTCAAATGTAAATTTCGAACAACTGGAAATAAATTAAAAAAAATAACCACACTTTTGGAAACGGGGTCAAAGGTGGTGACGTCTCAAATGTTCACAATGTTTTCGCCAGCCGTGTATGTTCACTGAAAATGTCTGCAAACGTTTCTTACATCTCTAGTAGATGGTGCACAAATAAAAGGCTCATTGAATCCCTGCCCTGAAGAGATACAATCTCATTTTCAGTGGGGCCATACTGCGATTTGAACCAGGTTATCCCAATTAAGAGGTTCAGTCTTAACGTATAAGCAGCAATAATGGTCACCCACTTAAACAGAACAGAAAGACCCAGAAATAGTATAACAGCACAATTATAGAGTAGCACAACCCAGCACACAAAGGGGAGAATTCATATAGCACAACAAAACCACATCAACTATTCCCTTCAAGTCAATAGCAGGTAACGCAGGATCACAGAAAACTAACACCTATCAGAGCATATTGAATCTCAGAAGAATATACAATGCATCTGATCTCTGACACGCCATTAGAGAGGGTTGGGGGGTTCCTTACAATGCATCTGATCTCAGAAGCGCTATTAGAGAGGGTTGGGGTTCCTTACAATGCATCTGATCTCAGACATGCTATTAGAGAGGGTTGGGGTTCCTTACAATGCATCTGATCTCTGACACGCCATTAGAGAGGATTGGGGTTCCTTACAATGCATCGGATCTCAGAAGCGCTATTAGAGAGGGTTGGGGTTCCTTACAATGCATCTGATCTCTGACACGCCATTAGAGAGGGTTGGGGTTCCTTACAATGCATCTGATCTCAGACGCACCATTAGAGAGGGTTGGGGTTCCTCACAATGCATCTGATCTCAGACGCGCCATTAGAGAGGGTTGGGGTTCCTCACAACGCATCTGATCTCAGACGCGCTATTAGAGAGGGTTGGGGTTCCTTACAATGCATCTGATCTCAGACACGCTATTAGAGAGGGTTGGGGTTCCTCACAACGCATCTGATCTCAGACGCGCTCTTAGAGAGGGTTGGGGTTCCTTACAATGCATCTGATCTCAGACACGCTATTCGAGAGGGTTGGGGTTCCTTACAATGCATCTGATCTCAGACACGCTATTCGAGAGGGTTGGGGTTCCTTACAATGCATCTGATCTCAGACGCACCATTAGAGAGGGTTGGGGTTCCTCACAATGCATCTGATCTCAGACGCGCCATTAGAGAGGGTTGGGGTTCCTCACAACGCATCTGATCTCAGACGCGCTATTAGAGAGGGTTGGGGTTCCTTACAATGCATCTGATCTCAGACACGCTATTAGAGAGGGTTGGGGTTCCTCACAACGCATCTGATCTCAGACGCGCTCTTAGAGAGGGTTGGGGTTCCTTACAATGCATCTGATCTCAGACACGCTATTCGAGAGGGTTGGGGTTCCTTACAATGCATCTGATCTCAGACGCGCTATTAGAGAGGGTTGGGGTTCCTTACAATGCATCTGATCTCAGGCGCGCCATTAGAGAGGGTTGGGGTTCCTCACAACGCACCTGATCTCAACTGCGCTATTAGAGAGGGTTGGGGTTCTGCAGAATTTCCTAAAATTCCCCCCCCAAAAAAAAGGTGGACTACCACTGGTCTACAGAAACTGTTGTTACAAAGTACCCTGCCACAGATACAAAGAGTTAATGTGAGTAGAAGATCTGTTCCTGTACACGGAGCCCTATGGAATGTGCACATTTTAATGAAAGCCTCACTGGCTGCTGTATCAACAAGCAGGGCGTTTTACAAGGAATGGGCCAAATGGCTGGGCTGCAGGTGGCATAGTCAGGAACCGGGAGCACGCACATTCTACTCCGCGCAGTGCAACAACACGGAGGAGGGACAGAGGGCTATTTATCAAAGTGTCCTGGGGCAAAAATAGCAGACCCCAAATTTAGCAATGGAAAAAAAATAAATCCTTTTAAACACAATCAGTTGCTTCCTTCGCTGATAAATCAGGTGCGCTTTTTTTTTTTTTTTTATCCAGTTTGCAGCCGTTGATAAATAGTGCTTCATAGTAACAACATTGCCATTTCTGGAAGGGCTTGAAACGCGCTGAGACGGTATTTGCATCTTCCGCACTGTGTATAAGTTACTGCCGCCCTGGATGGAGATTTGAAATGAAAAGAGTAACAATCATAATGTGAAGAAAAACTTGAAAAAAAAAAAAAAAAACCCTGATTTCAAACAATTTGCTTGTTGCATTTGGAATTTGTTGGGGGATGCATCAAACGTATTTTATTTATGTAAGCACATTACGGGCTGCACTACACGTGTTCAGACTATGTTACAGTGCTTCAGTTTGCCTATAAAATGCACTCTTCTTTGTACACTCTTGTATCAAAGGCAGCTCAGCAGAATGTGGGGATTTTCCAGCCCTGATACGCCTCTGAGTGAGATAATCTGCCTGGGCTTTTCTCTTCAGTTTCCTGTTTACAATAGAAGAATAAACCATTGTCTTTTTATTTTTGTTTTCTTTCTGTATTCTATTTGCTTCTGCGCACTTGCACATTTCACTGAAGCTAGATGCCCTTAGATCATTACCATCCGCCTTTGTAAACTGTTTTTTCTTTTTGCACAGAGAGAATCACGTCGCCACTTCTCCCTTTCGTTCCCGGCTGGTTTAAACTCGGGAGCGGTTAAGCAGCTTTTCGGCAGGAGCCTGCTGCAGGTCAGAGAGCAGAAGGAGAATTGACCAGCAGAATAAAATTCTCTCCCTGTCGTCGAAAATGGAATTCTCTATGCGCGCTTCACACGGGTTCTCGTTAATTACTTTAATAACGATGCACTGTGTGATTACTATGCTAATGTCACGTTAATTACACATGATTATCTTCAGATCAGAATAACACCAAAGTGCTAAACAATGTATTTCTTCTATTCATACTGCGGGACATTCAGCCCCGTCAATAATATAGAGTACGCTATGAATTGTACAGTGATACTATGCCGGACCTAAGATTTGGGGCCAACCAGTTGTTTCAAATCAAAAGCCCCATTTTCAGGGGTTCAGAACGATTAATTCAGAAATGGGAGCAGGCTGAGTCTTGGAACGTTTGCAAGTGTAGAAATAATAATAACATCTTTATTTCATACTAGCTGAAAGAACCTCGGGCGTTGCTCGAGAATTCTAAGAAACCAACCTCATCCCTCCCCTCCGCCTCTCACCTCCCCTACCCCCTTCTCTCTCTCCCCTCTCTCATCACTTTCCTTTAATGCCATATGATGTCCCCAATTCTTTCTGCCTCTCTCTCCTTCTCCAGCATCCTTACTTTCTCCTCACGTGCCAACTGACTTCCACTCGTTCTTTCTTCGTCTGTCTTCTGTGTAAACTTTATTGCCACCTGACTCTCCTTATCTGCCACCAGGCTATGTGCATTATGATGTCACCAGTATGATGTCATGTGCCAGATACATAGCCTACCAGGTATAAACACCCAGTGGCTGACGTGCTGAGAGAAATTGTAATAACTCAGAATTAAAAATGTAATGTATCCAATTTCCAAACAGACACAAATCTGCTCCTTAATCTCAGGAACCATCATACAAAATTTGGTTACGATATTTTAAGAGGTGTCCAAATGCACAGCGCACAGACAGACACCTTTCCAACATATATAGTAGATAAGGAAATGTGACTGAACACTCCACAATATAGCACACTGTACGCAGTGCTGTACACGGAATTTGACAAGCACAGTGCTGACCCGAACAAGCTAATAATCTCAGTTTTGGTGCCTGAGGCACACGGAGATAAAGGGACTTGGTCACAAGGGGCAAACACTAGGATTTAAACAGGGTTCCCCTGCTGCAAAGCACTAACACATTTGCTTTAGAAGATCTTCTGTGCACATGCAGCTTTACACTGAGCTTGTGAGATCATTTTGCAAGAGGTGATTTCAAATGATTGACATGACTTGGTGAATTTCTTGTCAATGTGGCTTTATCCCAGCTTCAGCACATGTGCCTCAAATCAGTGGCTTAGTCAAACACTGAGCCACTGGTTGAGCAACCTGTGCTGAAGCACGGACTGACTGAAACACCTGCACTGAAGCTGGGACTGATTGAGCCACCTGCACTTCAGCTTTGATATCCTGAAAACCTGACCTGTTGGGAGGGTCTTGAGGACTGGAGTTGGCCACCCCTGATCTACACCTATTTTTTTATTTTATTTATTAATTAATTAATGAGTGCACGTCCATTTTTCTTTCCAGGCCCATATCAATGCACTGCAGACCCTTTGACACTTTAAGGGTTAACAGCCCCTTGAATTTCCCGAGACCCTTCCCTGTCCGATTTATCCCATTAATGTCCCAGGTGCTAAGAGGATGGCGAGGATACCTGCAATTCTTGTGCTGTTTTCCACAACACACATACATACATACATATACACACACACACACACACACACACGCACACACACAACCGCTGAGTGCACAGACTCACGCTCAGGGACATGTTTTTCTTGGACGGGATTCCTAGCAGGTTTGCATTAGACGATAAGTTTTGCGTGAAACTGTAAGAATGATTTATGAGCTCCTAATCCACATTCTTCCTGGCTAAATAAACACACAGACTGTGCCTCTGTACAATATTTACCGTAAAATTACAAATGACTCCAGCAAAAATCAGCCGTTTAACCCTCTCCGGGGTGAAAGGACCTGCACAGATTATAACACTGTATATGTAAAACAGGCTCAACAAAGAGCTACTATTTCACTTGGGCTCAAAACCTTCTACCCACAGAATATGGTTTCCAAGGAAGGCAGGAAGTGCATCTTTAGTAATATCTGGATTAGTCTACAGATGTCGCCTGCCCCGGAGCCGCGCCGCAGCTCGGCGAGAGCCGGAAGAGCCGCGGGCACTAAATGATTGCCGATAGGCTGCCTGCGACTTTTCTCCCCACTGTGGCGGAATTGTGCGGTCGCGTTCCTGCCGCGGGGAGACAGTCTGACTACGGCTGTATACCCACTGAAGTTCTGACTGTGGGAGTCTGGGTTCTTTTGAGTCCATGGCACCTTTTTCACCTTAAATTAAGGGAATGAAAACCGCCGAGTGATTATTGTGGACTAATAACGCACACTGTGAAATTAAATATCAAAGTTATTTCTGCAGATTGTGTATAAAGTTTACTGTGACTGTAAAAATGGCTTTTGTGCGGTGTACTGCGCGCTATACTGTAATTGTGCCGCACTTTGCATCCTATTGGATGAAAAGCGCTATATGAGACTCCCTGACTCAAGACTTGAGACTCTCACAGCCGCCACCAGGCGAAGTTCTTTCAAAAGTAAAGCTGTCTCACATTTTAATCTGGTCTGTAACTGTTACATACGCCTTTAATATATTATCTTTTAACTGTTCATGCAATATCTTTATATATAATTGTAACGAGTATTCCACCCCACCCAATCGCAGATATAGTGTGGGTGCGGGGAACTTAGTGTTACCAGGTGTGGTGCTTTACCTGTTAGGCTTAAAGGAGGGCTGAGCTTCCGCAAGGGGGAACCTGGGGCAATTATATTAGGAGTAACCCTGTACTCGGTGCAGCGCCTCCACCTGCGATGGTTCCTAGCAGAGCAGGAATTGTTCCTCGCAGGACACATTAATATCACTCCACACAACGTATGTAAACAATCAATGACTTTACTTGCAGCAACCATAGAATATACTTGCATATAATAACCATAAGCAGATGCATGTATATCAACAGGTGTCCCTCCCTAGAGGAGACACTGACTACTGCGTCTCGCAGGACGCTAACCCCCTATCACCGGGTGATCCCACCCCGTGTCCAGTAACCCCATACAATGTCCCGCACTCTACAGATAAAGGATATGTGTGACTGCGCAGTCACTATTAAAGCTAATAGGATGTTGGTGCACTTGTTGTTACGGATTACCTGCCGAGCACTCCAGTGCTCGGACCGGCAACTGGCTTCACAAAGGATCAGACGCGCTCATACACGATATCCAGGATTCACCCGCGTGGTGATCCGTCAGGGGCGATCCCACCCTGAAGATAGTCCAGCTCTCTTTAATGTCAGAGACTTGAGCCCAAGTCTCTCAGCAATGAAACGCAGCGTCCGCTGTGTCCCTAACTTCCACTGGATACTGATAAGGGCAGGGTCCCTAATCTGGGGCCTGTCCCTACAACACTCAGCTACTGTGACTCAGGGCTATCTGGGACCTAGGGGACTACTGGCCTAGTGCAGGGAGTCACTGACTCCTGCACCCTACCTCCTTCCCCTAACTGCTCCGGTCACCCACTGCCAAACGTGCTGCAAGCCCGCAAAATGTATCAATTCTCCCTTGCAGGGAGATGCTGTAGCCCTATTGGCTCCCTGGGGTCATGTGGGGCGATGGAGGCTCATGGGATATGTAGTCCCTTCTCTATAGCCCTCTCCTGGTAGGCTGGGGTCTCGCGCGCTTCTTCTGTGCATGCGCGAGCTGCCTGTATGCCTCCCGTTGTATGGGTCTACCGCGCATGCGCGAGGCAATGCGCAATGGCGGCGCCCTGCTTCGGGAGCCGCCGGGAGCCTCACAACGCGATCACGTCCCCGGCAACCACCCGCACGCATCCCCAGTAACCCGACGCTCCGCTCTCTTCCGTTTGGCTGCGAAGGGCCGTACATGTGTACCCGCGCTCGGCCGCAGTGAGTGGAGAAGGGGGGGGGGGTCCGCTGAGCCGAGGGGACCTGGTTACATCCTCCCCCTGGTAAAAAACCCAACGTCCTCGCTTGGAATACATAACTCAACCATGTACATAGATAATATATAATGAAAATGCAGTTCAATCATATAACTTAGCACATGCATTGACTCTAAACGATATTGCACAATTCTGTGAGCATCACAATCACAGATTGGATCTTGCTCCGAGACCACTGCTGAGCCTCATAATGGGGTGCCCCAATTTGATCATAGGTTACCCGAGTTGGAGGGTACCTGACTCTTTGGCTCCTTCGGATCTGTTCTTCTGCAACTCCCTCGGGGGAGTAATAAACACAGTCCTGAGGCTCAGCCTCTACCCTTGAGGGGAGAAATGTCTCTGAACAGTCTCTGTTAGGCGCGAAGCACGGGCTCTGTGGATCCAAAGGCTGGCTGTTGGTGCCACCTTAGTAGGCGTTGGCCTACGGGGCCCTTTACCCGTATCTCCTCCGGGAGATGCCCGTTCTGTGGAGTAGTCCCTTTGAGAGGGTCCTTCCATAGGATCTTCAGGAGTTTCAGAGTGGGTCTCGTTATTGACAGTCTCTTGACCCATCTCTGATAAATCGGACTCACCGTTGAGCGGTGTGGCCAGTATCTCTGCTTCCGAATCTCCCACTTGTGGAATGGGGAGAAGATGATTACGGTGCCATACCTTTACCCGGCCTTCAGTGTCTTTGATGCGATAGACCGGGAGGCCAGGCATCTGAGATTCTATTTCATATACCCCGTCTCTCCATCGGTCGGCCAGTTTGTGTTTTCCGGGACTCCCAGATTTCGAAGCAGCACAGCGTCCCCAGGACGAAGTTCCCGATATTCACCTTATGGTCGTATCGCCTTTTATTTCCAGCGTTCAGCTTAGCTGTAGACTTCTCAGCCTGTTGATAGGCCTGCTGTAAACTGTCTTTAAGTCTTTGCACATATTTGAAATGGGTAGCATTGTGTATCCCATCCATCGAGACTCTAAGACGTACATCCACTGGCAGTCTCGCCTCTCACCCAAACATGAGGAAGTATGGGGAGAATCCAGTTGACTCGTGTCGGGTACAATTGTACGCATGCACCAGGACCTCCACGTGTCGACTTCATTCAGTTTTCTGAGCACTCTGCAGAGTTCCGAGCATGTCCAGTAAGGTTCGATTAAATCGTTCTGGCAGGGCATCGCCTTCGGGGTGATATGGGGTCGTTAGTGATTTGGCGATGTTCAGCAATTTGAACAGTTCTCGGATCAACGTGTTCTCGAAGTCCCAACCTTGGTCTGAGTGAAGGCGGTTGGGAAGACTGTAGTGCACGAAGTACTTTTCCCATAATATTTTTGCCACTGTGATGGCTTTCTGATCTTTCGTAGGGAAGGCCTGGGCATACCGTGTGTAAAGGTCCGTGATGACCAGCACGTTGCATATTCCCCGGCTATCGGGCTCAATGCACAGAAATTCCATACACACAAGGTCCATTGGGCCAGAACTCTTCAGATGGCCCATGGGAGCTGCTCTGGTAGGCAGGGTCTTGCGCTGTATACACCTAGTACAACGGCGACAGTGGCGTTCTACGGCCTCTCGCATCTTGGGCCAGAAAAGGCGGTCTCTGACCAACCCAAAGGTCTTCTCTATACCGAGATGTCCATGCTCATCATGTAGGGACTTCAACACCATGTATTGCAAGTTCTTAGGAAGGACTAGTTGTCGCCTATCCGGGTGGTTGTGGTATTGCACCACCCGATAGAGTAAGCAGTTGTCTATTTCGAATGTATCCACTTCCCGCATGAGCAAGGCCACCAAGTCATTCGGAGCACGCTTCAGAAGGGCTGGGTTCTTCCTTTCAACGGCTTGCCTAATGATACTAACGACAGGATCTCGTATTTGGTAGTCCACCAGATCTTTCCACCGCAACACTTTATCATGCGTTATGTTCATCCCTTTTGGATCGCAGTAGGCGGCTGGGACAGCCTGCGACCGGCATCCCAAAGAATCTGCAACCCTTAATTCTGAGAAGGCCACTTGATCGTTGACGATGGCGGCAGTGCTACACATAGCTCGCACCCCGGGTCCTGGGAGTTCTTCCCATTCCTCATCATCTTGAGTAGCACTTAGCCCTGGCCGTCGGGAGAGGGCGCCAGCCCCGACATTCAAGGGTCCCGGCTTGTATTTCAAGGAGAAGCGGTAATTGTTCAGAGCTGCCAGCCATCGGTGTCCTGCTGCATCCAATTTGGGCAAGGTATTGATGTACGTGAGGGGATTGCTATCCGTCCTTACCTCAAACGTAACCCCGTAAAGGTAATCGTGGAGCTTCTCGGTGATCGCCCACTTGAGAGCCAGGAACTCCAACTTGTGGACAGGGTATCTCTGTTCACTGGGTGTCAGACTGCGGCTGATGTAGGCTACAGGCCGAAGGCCCTCGGGATGCTTCTGGTGCAGGACGGCACCCAGTCCATTGAGACTGGCATCCACATGCAGAACGTATGGTTGTTCGGGATCAGCATACGCAAGCACCGGCGCTTCGGTCAGACATTTCTTCAATTTCAGGAAGGCCTGTTCACACTCAGACGTCCATTTATCACCAAACGGTTGGCGAGCCGATACGGCCTTCCTTCCGGTCTCTTCGGGGTATATCTTCAACAGGTTGTTCAGGGGTTTAGCTCTACTAGAGTACCCTTCCACAAAGCGACGGTAATACCCACAGAACCCCAGGAAGGATCGTAGTTCTGTGACATTCTCGGGATGCGGCCAGTTCACGACCGCTTCTACTTTGGCTGGGTCGGTGGCGATCTCTTGAGCAGACGCGATGTGTCCCACGTAGGTCACCGAGGTGTGACAAAACCGGCACTTGTTTAGGGACAATTTCAACCCCTCCTTCCCAAGACGGTCTATCACTTTAAGCAGTCTTTCTTCATGCTCTTTCAGAGTTCTTCCAAAGACAATGATGTCGTCCAGGTAGACGAGACACTCCCGCGGGTTCATGTCCTCGATAGTCTTCTCCATCAGTCGTTGGAAGGTAGCAGGGGCCCCACATATACCTTGGGGCATACGTGTAAATTGGTAGAACCCCAGGGGACAGACTAAGGCTGTTTTCTCCTGATCCTCTGCATTCATAGGTACCTGATAGTACCCGGATCGTAGATCAAGCACGCTGAACCATTGGCTTCCGTTCAGAGCATTCAGGATCTCTTCAATGCGAGGAAGGTTGTATTGATCCGGTATCGTACGATTGTTCAGGGTTCGATAGTCGACACACAGTCGTACGGATCTGTTCTTTTTCCTCACCACCACTATGGGTGACGCGTAGGGGCCCAGAGACCCCGTCAAAATCCCCGCGGTCTCCATTTCCTGTATGACGTTCCTCACATCGTCCACATCCCGCGGGGCGATACGACGAGAGCGTTCCCGGAACGGGGTGGCATCACTCAGTCGAATGGCATGTTGGGCGCTGCGACTGCACCCCACACATCCATCTCACTCGTGGAGAACACAGTCCGTCGTTTATTCAACTGGGTTGTCAGCCGCTCTTTGCACTCAAGGGGCAATGTCGACTAGCCGAAGTTGAAGTTCAGATCGACTAACCGCTCATTCACTGCCACCGCATTCACCTGGGGCGTTGTTTCCACATGGCTGACCGGATATATGCAACCCAGACTCTGGTCGGCATCAAGTTCCATCGGGAAGGGGGAGATGTTCTGCACATACACGTAGGTGTGTAGAGTGATTTTAGTCGTCCACTCCCTCACTTCGGGTAGTACCCTATACCCTCTCTGAACTTCTTCCTCAAGGGTACTCTCCAGAGAGAAAAGCTGATCACTCTCGTCTCGTTCGGGATAACAGCACCAGATGGCCATTCGTTGCACTCCCCCTGGTAAAATGGTCGTCAGTCCGCGTTGACGATTGTAGATATCCCCGTGGCGCTCCAAGGCATATACCCGGTTACACTCCTCTCGTAGGACGGGGTCTAGGAGCAAATGGGCCACCGGCAACTCGTTGGTCTCTTTCAGGTAGGATCTGATCACAGCTTGCACTTTATCAGTATTGGTCCCCAAGATGATCGGATACTTGCACTGGTCTTGATGCTCCGGGCAAACCATGGCCGCTACGTGCATGGGGTGTCTCTTGCCGGTGTTCAGTTGGAGTATTTCTAGTTCAACCCTTGCAATCCCGTCGATGGGGTAGTCTTCATTACTTAACCCCCTGACCTTCATATGTTCGGCCGACTTCAGGGGGCAGTGTCTAAGGTGCTGGTCATAGAACTTGCGGTATATAATAGTCACTTGGGACCCGGTGTCCAGTAAGGCAGAGGCGTAGATTCCCTCCAGTACAAAAGGCATTATGGCTGGGGGGGCTACTTGACGGTACGCATCCCCGGGTAAGGTGTCAGACGAAGCCTCTTCAGGTCCAGTAGGGGTTTCTGGATCAGACTCTGCCAGTCGCCCGCTGCAGACCATTGCCCGGGCTGAATTCCCTCTATTTGGAGGTTTTTCCTCCGGGGGGTCCTCCCTTTCTGGACAGTCACTGGAGAAGTGGCCCTTCTTACCGCAGTTATAGCAAACGATTTCTCTGCGTTCGGGACGACTCCTGTACGGGGAGGATTTCCCGGGGGGTCTAGATTTGGAGACCGGAACCTTGGTTGCGGCCTCTTCTTCCTGAATTGGGGTTTTCTTGGCCTTTGGCGCAGCAGCCCCCGGAGGTTCACTCGTTGGAGACTCCTTAGTCTTCTTGGGAGTATGCAACTGGGCGTAGGCTTCATGTTCTTTTATCTCATCTATTAGCTCCTCCCAGGAAGGGGGATCACCTCGCATCAGAGAACGCCTCATCATGAGTATAATATGACGGTCGGGTAGAGCTCCTCTCAGAAATTGCTCGTGGCGATACTCATCCACCTCTGCGGCCGTAATACGTTTCCTTTTACGCAGCTCCCATAAGACTGCTTGAATCCTCTGTAGGAAATCAGATAGCTCCTCTCCGTCTTTTTGGCAAAGTTTGTAGTACCTCTTCATCAATTGTCCTATGTCTTCGGTTCGCCCGTAAGCCCGCACAAGAGTCTCTAGCATTTGATGTGCGGTGACGTCCGCATGCTGATCTTTAGCCATCTGTATTGTGGTGGATGCGGGAGGACGCAGGCATTCCATTATGCGTTGCCGCTTCACCAACTCAGAGCACGTCCACTCTTCTAGAACCTGAGAAGTGTATTCCCTCCAGACTTCAAACGCTTCTTCGCCCGTCGGGGTTGGTTTGGTCCCCGAAAAGATCTTTAGCTTGCGATACTGCTGTTGGGACGGAGCTTCGGATTTGGCTGCCCCCATATCTAGGATAGTCTGAGCTAGCATTCGGATTTCATCCCCAGGTTTAGAGGACGGGTTGGCAATACTTAACGGTGGACTGTAAGCGGTGATCGCAGCCCGGTCGGCCCCGCAATAACTCTCAGCAGGGGAAGATGATGTATGCAAAGCAACCTCTTCTAAGTTTGTGCGAGAGCTGCGGGTTCAGATTTTATGGGCAGTTCAGGGTAAACAACAATACAGCAGGAACCAATTGGCCTTGCGAGCCACAAGCTGGACGGACCCTGGTCTTCAGTTATATCTTGCCCTATACTCACTAACACGGAGCAGTACTCCTGGTCCTCATCCTTACGTCGCTCTAACACTTTTATTTTGGCAGCATCCCGGATATGTGGGTGCTGCCTCAGGGCCATTTGTATGGACGAAGACGGAGTATCAACAGGGACCCGGCTCACTGCGAGCGTGTGGGGCGGCGGCACTTGCAGCTCTACGGCCCAGTCATACACTCCTGTGTGTGACGGGGACGGTAATGGTGGTGACATTTTGACAAAAAAAAAAAATGGAACAGGGCACCCCAGGTCTAGAATCTCAGCAGCGCCTCCAAATGTAACGAGTATTCCACCCCACCCAATCGCAGATATAGTGTAGGTGCGGGGAACTTAGTGTTACTAGGTGTGGTGCTTTACCTGTTAGGCTCACAGGAGGGCTGAGCTTCCGCAAGGGGGAACCTGGGGCAATTATATTAGGAGTAACCCTGTACTCGGTGCAGCGCCTTCACCTGCGATGGTTCCTAGCAGAGCAGGAATTGTTCCTCGCAGGACACATTAATATCACTCCACACAACGTATGTAAACAATTAATGACTTTACTTGCAGCAACCATAGAACGTACTTGCATATAATAACCATAAGCAGATGCACGTATATCAACAGGTGTCCCTCCCTAGAGGAGACACTGACTACTGCGTCTCGCAGGACGCTAACCCCCTATCACCGGGTGATCCCACCCCGTGTCCAGTAACCTCACACAATGTCCCGCACTCTACAGAGAAAGGATATGTATGACTGCGCAGTCACTATAAAAGCTAATAGGATGTTGGTACACTTGTTGTTACGATCTCCCTGCAACTGGCTTCACAAAGGATCAGACGAGCTCATACACGATATCCAGGATTCACCCGCGTGGTGATCCGTCAGGGGCGATCCCACCCTGAAGATAGTCCAGCTCTCTTTAATGGCAGAGACTTGAGCCCAAGTCTCTCAGCAATGAAACGCAGCATCCGCTGTGTCCCTAACTTCCACTGGATACTGATAATGGCAGGGTCCCTAATCTGGGGCCTGTCCCTACAACACTCAGCTACTGTGACTCAGGGCTATCTGGGACCTAGGGGACTGCTGGCCTAATGCAGGGAGTCACTGACTCCTGCACCCTACCTCCTTCCCCTAACTGCTCCGGTCACCCACTGCCAAACGTGCTGCAAGCCCGCAAAATGTATCAATTCTCCCTTGCAGGGAGATGCTGTAGCCCTATTGGCTCCCTGGGGTCATGTGGGGCGATGGAGGCTCATGGGAAATATAGTCCCTTCTCTATAGCCCTCTCCTGGTAGGCTGGGGTCTCGCGCGCTTCTTCTGCGCATGCGCAAGCTGCCTGTATGCCTCCCGTTGTATGGGTCTACCGCGCATGCGCGAGGCAATGTGCAATGGCGGCGCCCTGCTTCGGGAGCCGCCGGGAGCCTCACAACGCGATCGCGTCCCTGGCAACCACCCGCACGCATCCCCAGCAACCCGACGCTCTGCTCTCTTCCGTTTGGCTGCGAAGGGCCGTACATGTGTACCCGCGCTCGGCCGCAGTGAGTGGAGATGGGGGGGGTGGGGGGCGCTGAGCCGGGGGGACCAGGCTACATAATGTACCTGTATAACCCTCTTCCCCTAATGTACCCATGTATTTGTAACCATGTATGGCATTATAACTCTGTGCCCAGGATATACCTGAAAACGAGAGTTTACTCTCAATGTATTACTTCCTGGTAACACATTTTATGAATAAATAATATGAAATAAAGTTATTAAACAATGCCGCTCCCCTCCAAAATGCATTTATAGCCAAGTTCATATTATGATGCCGGAACATATATATATATATATATATATATTTATATATATAAGATAATAATGTAGAGTTGCACATATACACACGTATGTATGTATGTATGCATGTATGTATATGGAAACATCATCCTTTGCTCTTCTTCCCCAACACCCCACACCATCTGCTTCTCATCGTGTGTCACCGTTACCAAACACAGGGTGAATGTCATGTTTATACACACGGGGTTTCTTTTCGCCTGCTTTTTAAACAGTTTGATTCCAATCTATTTAAGGCGCAGGGACGGGGGAGAAAGAAAACACAACACCACACACACACACACACACACACACACACACACACACACACACACACACACACACACACACACTCTGCATTACCTCTTCTGCGTTTAGTCATAGGTAGTAATAGACTATTACAGGGGAAATGAAGCAGAGGGAATTTGCGCCACATTTTCTAAGCAGTGATTTACCATACAACACTTTACAGCTCATTCACTTAAACGGGCTGTGACGTGTCTGCTGGAGCAAGGCGGCCCCCTCTAGTCCTCAGGGGCCACCAACAGGTAAGGTCTTCAGTATATCCCTGCTTCAGCATAGGTGGCTCAATCAGTGGCTCAGTCTTCGGCAGGGATATACTGAAAAACCTGACCTGTTGGTGATCCTTGAGGACTGAATTTGGCCGCCCCTGTGCTGGAGCCATACATTGGGTAAATACAGGCCTCGTTGTCGGGTAAAGCTTGAGAAGCAGACATCAAGTGTGTCACTGATGTGAAACCCTTTGCTGAGCATAGTGCCCACCCTTTCTGCTGCAGTAAGTTGCATTTGATGGGTTTTGGAAAGATAGATTCCCTTTCATACCTACGTGGGACTGCGTCTTCTCTGCAAATCACACGCAAGAAAAGTATGTATTCTTGCAATGGAAAGTCGGACGTTCCCCTGGCTGTACGGACACAGGAAAACAGAGAACTTTGCAGTGCAGGAGGTCAGCTACCCAGTTCTGTGCTCTGCGCTCTCACAAGCAGGGAGTATATATACCAGTTCTGTGCTCTGCGCTCTCACAAGCAGGGAGTATATATACCAGTTCTGTGCTCTGCGCTCTCACAAGCAGGGAGTATATATACCAGTTCTGTGCTCTGCGCTCTCTCACAAGCAGGGAGTATATATACCAGTTCTGTGCTCTGCGCTCTCACAAGCAGGGAGTATATATACCAGTTCTGTGCTCTGCGCTCTCACAAGCAGGGAGTATATATACCAGTTCTGTGCTCTGCGCTCACACAAGCAGGGCGTATATATACCAGTTCTGTGCTCTGCGCTCTCACAAGCAGGGAGTATATATACCAGTTCTGTGCTCTGCGCTCTCACAAGCAGGGAGTATATATACCAGTTCTGTGCTCTGCGCTCTCACAAGCAGGGAGTATATATACCAGTTCTGTGCTCTGCGCTCTCACAAGCAGGGAGTATATATACCAGTTCTGTGCTCTGCGCTCACACAAGCAGGGAGTATATATACCAGTTCTGTGCTCTGCGCTCTCACAAGCAGGGAGTATATATACCAGTTCTGTGCTCTGCGCTCTCACAAGCAGGGAGTATATATACCAGTTCTGTGCTCTGCGCTCTCACAAGCAGGGAGTATATATACCAGTTCTGTGCTCTGCGCTCTCACAAGCAGGGAGTATATATACCAGTTCTGTGCTCTGCGCTCTCACAAGCAGGGAGTATATATACCAGTTCTGTGCTCTGCGCTCTCACAAGCAGGGAGTATATAGTATATACCAGTTCTGTGCTCTCTCACAAGCAGGGAGTATATATACCAGTTTTGTGCTCTGCGCTCTCTCACAAGCAGGGAGTATATATACCAGTTCTGTGCTCTGCGCTCTCAGAAGCAGGGAGTATATAGTATATACCAGTTCTGTGCTCTCTCACAAGCAGGGAGTATATATACCAGTTCTGTGCTCTGCGCTCTCTCACAAGCAGGGAGTATATATACCAGTTCTGTGCTCTGCGCTCTCAGAAGCAGGGAGTATATAGTATATACCAGTTCTGTGCTCTCTCACAAGCAGGGAGTATATATACCAGTTCTGTGCTCTGCGCTCTCAGAAGCAGGGAGTATATATACCAGTTCTGTGCTCTGTGCTCTCAGAAGCAGGGAGTATATATACCAGTTCTGTGCTCTGCGCCCTCAGAAGCAGGGAGTATATAGTATATACCAGTTCTGTGCTCTGCGCTCTCACAAGCAGGGAGTATATATACCAGTTCTGTGCTCTGCGCTCTCTCACAAGCAGGGAGTATATATACCAGTTCTGTGCTCTCTCACAAGCAGGGAGTATATATACCAGTTCTGTGCTCTGCGCTCTCAGAAGCAGCAAGTATATATACCAGTTCTGTGCTCTGCGCTCTCACAAGCAGGGAGTATATATACCAGTTCTGTGCTCTGCGCTCTCAGAAGCAGGGAGTATATAGTATATACCAGTTCTATGCTCTCTCACAAGCAGGGAGTATATATACCAGTTCTGTGCTCTGCGCTCTCACAAGCAGGGAGTATATATACCAGTTCTGTGCTCTGCGCTCTCAGAAGCAGCGAGTATATATACCAGTTCTGTGCTCTCTCACAAGCAGGGAGTATATATACCAGTTCTGTGCTCTCTCACAAGCAGGGAGTATATATACCAGTTCTGTGCTCTGCGCTCTCTCACAAGCAGGGAGTATATATACCAGTTCTGTGCTCTGCGCTCTCTCACAAGCAGGGCGTATATATACCAGTTCTGTGCTCTGTGCTCTCAGAAGCAGGGAGTATATATACCGGTTCTGTGCTCTCTCACAAGCAGGGAGTATATATACCAGTTCTGTGCTCTCTCACAAGCAGGGAGTATATATACCAGTTCTGTGCACTGCGCTCTCTCACAAGCAGGGAGTATATATACCAGTTCTGTGCTCTCTCACAAGCAGGGAGTATATATACCAGTTCTGTGCTCTCTCACAAGCAGGGAGTATATATACCAGTTCTGTGCTCTGCGCTCTCTCACAAGCAGGGAGTATATATACCAGTTCTGTGCTCTGCGCTCTCTCACAAGCAGGGAGTATATATACCAGTTCTGTGCTCTGCGCTCTCTCACAAGCAGGGAGTATATATACCAGTTCTGTGCTCTGCGCTCTCTCACAAGCAGGGAGTATATATACCAGTTCTGTGCTCTGCGCTCTCTCACAAGCAGGGAGTATATATACCAATTCTGTGCTCTGCGCTCTCTCACAAGCAGGGAGTATATATACCTGTTCTGTGCTCTGCGCTCTCTCACAAGCAGGGAGTATATAGTATATACCAGTTCTGTGCTCTGCGCTCTCTCACAAGCAGGTAGTATATATACCAGTTCTGCGTTCTCTCACAAGCAGGGAGTATATATACCAGTTCTGTGCTCTCTCACAAGCAGGGAGTATATATACCAGTTCTGTGCTATGCGCTCTCTCACAAGCAGGGAGTATATATACCAGTTCTGTGCTCTGCGTTCTCAGAAGCAGGGAGTATATATATCAGTTCTGTGCTCTGCCACAGAAACTATTGTGCTTTACATGCTGTTCGTCGTAAACTCCTATTCCTTAAAAATAACCTGAATTTAGCTACAACGCACGCTGCATTTCTGTTTGTAACGTTGTGCTGCTCTATTTTTTTTTACACTTACAAACCAGTCTGACATGACGTCTGTTCAACTGTAAAAAAAAAACGTGTAGAGAACGCCAAATTTCAGGTCCTATTTGTTTCGGGTTTTTCATGAAAAGACCAACAAATTCACGTCATGGAGCAGAGCAGAAGAAAGGATTTGTGGCATCGAACGTCTCATAGAAAAGGCCAAAGTAAAGTTCGGGGACAACGTCACCAGTCATGAACTACATAACTTTGCAAGAATGGAAATCCGCTCATTCTACCCGAGTAAAACATGAATTTGGTCACCATTGGGACCCAAGTGTACAAACACCATGGAGGACTAAACTGCACACTGAACTCTCACTTCAATGGTCGTGTTAAAATATAATAATTATAGGGACTCTCACATAAAATATCCTTACAAATTCCAGGGGGTGATTTGGCAAAGTGCCACTAGTGCAAAAAACAAACAGCACCAGATTAATAAAAATAAAAAAATCCCTCCGCTGCCAATAGGATTTTGGTCTTTGATAAACCTTGCGCTGTTTTCATACCAGTTTAGCACCAGGAACCTGTGACACATGTAACTCCCCGTTCTCCTGCTTTCTCTTTCCACTTGGTGAGAACAATGGCGCTTTGTGCCTTCATCACTTGGAGCTGCTGTAAGAGAACCTGCCTCCCCTTTATCCGGAGTCTGTGCAAACGCAGGCAGGGATTATCATCATTATCATCATTAATGACTCGTTATTAGAGGGAGTGCAAACGCTCAGGTGAAAAGGGGACACAAAGGAAGCAGGAGTAAGGGGTAATACGCCGCATTGTATCTGCACAGAAGTGACAGAACTTAAAGAGGCATTTATAAAACCTGCCACAGAGCAGGAAGAGGAGGGAGAGCCCGAGCAGCTCTCATGCTGAATACCCCATCATTTTATGTAACAAGGGCGAATACCTCTCCCGGAAAAGTAACAAAAAAGACAATACATATATATCAAAACAGGACAGGCCTTTCTCAAGTAACTTCCCAGTGGGGCCTAAAACATTGCGCTAATAAATCGCACTATTTTGAACATAGGACTGCCTGTCCTGTTTTGCTATTTGTGTTCTTTTTGGATGGTATGCACCCTCTCTTTACCTTTATTCCATCTTCTGTTTTGTGATTGTCATGTTTCTGATATATATATATATATATATATATATATATATAACGTGAAGCTGGCAAATTCAGGGGCCAGCGTCTTCACCAAGACCACGCTTTTAATGCAGTGAAGCGGAAGTGGTCACTCCAGTCCTCAAGGACCACACACAGGTCAGGTTTTCAAGATATCCCTGCTTTGGCACAGGTTGAGCCACCTGTGCTGAAGCAGGGATATTCCTAAAACCTGACCTCTTGGTGGCCCTTGAGGACTGGAATTGGCACCACTGCAGTAAAGGAATTCAAAGCAATGCGTTGCTGGCCTCCCTGGCAGCCGAGGGGTTAAACACAAGAGAAGCAGAAGAGCAGAGAGGTGAATGTGCTGTATTATCAGTCCCAGAAGACAGACTTATGAGGCACGTGGACAGGGAGAGAGAAAGTGTGTGAGTCAGGTAATTTATGGTTTAACAAATGCCTTTGATCTATGTATTACTTTTATATTTGCATAAGCGAAAGCTTGCGCAGGGCGAGAGGAGAGAGAGCAGCAGAGGAATTTATTAGATTTGTCCAATCTGTCAGATATTAACCCCTCGCTGCCAGGCCTGTCTCCACATGAGGTTCCCCTGAACACTGCAGATTACACGCAGCACTATGTTGATCCAGTTATGCGCACTAACTTATTAATATTCATGGAGATCAGCGTAGTATTTTAGCGGTAAGACTTTGCATGGCATGAGATGTATATAAGCAAAGCAAATCGCAAACTGAACAAATAGCAAAGATAAGTACAAAAAGTATTTATATATATATATATCTCAAATAAAAATATCACTTGTAAGAACATTCACGTCTCTGACCTCTGCAGCAATGCCTTCCCCCATTATCTTCTAGCATACAATGATTCCACTGCAGCTAGGGATCCTGGGAAATTATATGCAAATTACCACACAGTATGTGTATGTTACACATTTTAAGTTATGGTGGTTGAAAAGGGCGACACGAAACCTCCACCGTATAGCATATAGCAAATAAAAAGACCACTTGTGAACACATTCACATGTCTTAGACAGTTCTGGAACCCTACCTGTCACCATTATCGCCTAGCATACACTGCTTCTACTGCAGCAAGGGATTCTGGGAAATGACATGGAAATGAGCAGTGTCCCCTTTTGCCTGACATCCATGTTTACATGGAACCCATTAAGCTAATGCTCGCTGTTAACACAGCTTTTAAGCAGAGCATGGAATCAGATGCAAAGCCAGAGAAACCACTCACAGACATGTTTCAACCTTAATGGGTCTCATCAGTGTGAGGTTGTACTGGCTTTGCAATTTTCAAGGCAGTAGGATTTGAGTGTGAGTGTGAGTGGTTTCTCTGGTTTTGCATCTGATTCCCATGCTGTGCTTAAAAGCTGTGTTAACAGCGAGCATTAGCTTATAAGGGTTCCATGTAAAAATTAATTTCAGGCAAAAGGTGACACGATGTGCTCATTTGCATGTCATTTCCCAGAATACCTTGCTGCAGTGGAAGCATAGTATGCTGGGTGATAATAGTGAAACACAGATGAATAGCCAGCAAACCCACCCACAGACAGCTGTTTCGACCTTAATGTGTCTCCTCAGTGTGGGGTTGATTATACTGGCTATGCAAAATGAAGCAGGGATCGGTTTCACCACACTTAGTTAAGTTATAGTGGGGTAAAAAAGTGACAAAAACCTGTGGAGGGTTTTATATATCTATATATCTCACAATTTGGACCTGAGTGCGAAAGCACCAGTGTAAACACAGTAGGGCCCCGCTTTTCGGCGTTCCGCTAATACAGCTGCAGCAGAACACAAGAGAGACACTTGCTGTGATAGGTCACATTGCTGGGTGTTATTTCCTGGCTCTCTTTACCTGCGCGGCTCTGCTGTAACTCGCCGTGCCACAAACAGCGGCCCCGGGATGTCACGCCAAGCACCAGGCAACCTTCACCAGCGGTACCACCACAAATATCTTCCGCCTGGAAACATTCAGGTCTAATGCATGAGTATGGGAGTCAAAAGGTAAAGTTCCGCTATTCGGCGGGGGTACTGGAACCTAACCCGCCGTATGAGTGGGGCCCTACTGCCCATTATGTATATATATACACACACACACACACTGTGCAACAAAGAGAACACATGGCTGTTACATCATCAATACTGACTCTGGGTCATGTTTTCATTACACTCCAAGCAGTTTGATGACCCAACCAGTTGGGAATCTTATTAAAATAAAAATTATATATATATATATACATACACACAAAGAAATGAAAGCACATAGAATCTGACTTTACAATTGGGCCGTATTACACCTCCTGCACATTTGGGAAAGGTTTCCGGGTTTATTGGTGATGGAATGTGGCTGACATTTATACTCATGAATTCCAACGGTCGGCTGGTATTAGCGCCGGGAGACGGGGAAAGCTCCCTTTTGTCATAGTATGTCATTAAAAAAATCACAGGGTTTTATATTTACAGTACGACGCAATATTGGTTGACTGAACAGAATGGTCAGTATCGCGAGCAGCGCTTTACTGAACAGCTGCCACCGCCGACAAAATGTGCTTAATAGAATTTACCCAATGGCTTCATTATTACCCACCTCTTGTATTTGACTTATGTTGTTGAACAGGACCCGAGACGTGTGAGACGCGACATTTCCATACACTGGTGAGGTGTGAGTTGTCACATTGTAGCACCGAAAATACAATGGACAAGTACATTGTAAATTGTAACCGGTTGAATCAGATGAACATGCTCATTTGAAGGCACATAGGATCGGTCTAGGACATGTGGTTGCAGCCGTTTTGCCACGACCAAAATCGCCATTGGCACTTAGCCTCTACTCACCTTGCCACAGGGACATTTGTTCGCCGGTCACTTCGCCGCCAAGGTATATCCCTAAATTTACAAAAAAAAAAACAATCTTAAACCCTAATACTAACGCTACCTTCTGCCCTAATTACCTTAACCCCTTGCCCTAAAAATACAAAATCTTTACCCCTACAACTAACATTACACCCAACCGTAAAAAGCTAACCCCTAACCTAAATCCCTTATCCTTGACCCCCTACCCTAGCAGCTAAAACTCCATAAATTAACTTCCGTTGGCGGTAAGGCCGGCGGCTGAGAGTCCAGCAGCGAAATGGCTGCGTTGAAAGGGCCCACAGCAGCCAAATGCCAGTGGAAACTTGGTCGCGGCAAATGTCCCATTCCGAACAGGACCCTCTGCAATCCTTTACGCTCTCACTTCGGATCACTGTGCCGCTCCGGCCCTGCGGTCAGTGGGAGCTCTGCCAGCTCACACATGTGGTATATATTATCCACAGTGGCTTAAGAGGGATTCTCTTCCTGCCACTCACCTATCTGCCCACATGACAGAGGGGATGGTGAGGAGGTTTTCACAGCTGCAAGGAATTAAAAGGGGAGGGAGGGGGGAGAGAAAGAGACAAAAAGACAACATTGAGCTAAAGATGGAAGGGAGGCCACAGTGTGTTAGGTAATGGAGAAAATATGTGCAGGAGAAGGACAGAGAGCTGTATTTGTTTGCTGTTGCCCACACACATACTCACAGCGAGAGTCGAAAAGCTGGGCACTGTTTGGGGTCCAGATAAAATATTTCGCCAGCCGGCACTTGGGCTCCTTGTGTTAAAGGGTCCGCTGGTTTGATAGGAAGAAAAATGGGGGAGTGTGGATTTCTTGTGAGTGTACATTACAGCCGCATACTACAATCTAACAAAATCATGATCTTTCCTATCAGTGATTTGTACGTTAAAAAAGGGGTCCATGCTGTTTTGTTTACCGAATTTATAAAAATTGTATAAAAGGGATATTTGGTAACACCAATATAGGATAATGGGTTGGAAGATTGCTTACTGTCTGTACCAGATATCCAAGAAAAATTTGATGTGGGGAAAAAAAGGGGTCCATGTCAAAATGGATTTAAGCAAAAGGTCACACTGAGTGCTCATTTGCATGTCATTTCCCAGAGTCCCTTGCTGCAGTGGAAGCATTGTATGCTAAGGGATAATGGTGAAAAGCAGGGTTGTAGACCTGTCTGAGACGTGAATGTGGTATAATTGATATTTTCATTTGCTGTACATTTTTTTTTTTTAACGTAACTTCCGCTAACCTCGGCATCCACCGCTCGCTCCTCCTCAGATATTCACTGAAGCACACGGTTACTACAACCCATAGAATGCCATGGAGGCATCCATCTTGAATGATTGACGGAATTATGTAGGAAACTCTTACAGACTAATATATTTTGTCTAATGATTATTATTCATTTTGTTCCCTCTGCTCCTACCCGCAGAGATGAAGGGAAAAATCCAAATAGAAATAGCCGATGTGCAGCCAAAATTATCAAGCACTTCCAGTGTGAAACGTTAGAGGATTAACAGTAACACTACTTTGTTTTTTAATCAATAAGCAACTTTTTAGTCACCATGTCCTTGCTTTGCTATTTTGGCTGTGCACCGGCTATTTCTATGTGGATCTTTCCCTTCACCTATTCGAGCCTGGGAGCGCGCCTGGCGGGAGTCGTCGCAGAGCACCGTAAGTTTAGTTCTACGCCAGTTGTTTTGCCTGCTTACCCCCTCCATATCTGGTGTGGACTGACAGCGTCGGTAGTTCTGCTCTTGCGGGACACCCCGCGGCTGTCTCCCTCCTTTTGTGAGTGTGGTTGGACCTTGCATATATACTCACATACCTTCACGATCACACACAGTGTGGATACAACGCTGCGCTATCCGTTTATGGACTCATATGATCCCCGCTGCTGCTGCATATATGTGTAAAGATTGAACTGGACTATCATCACTGTATTATTTCTTTGTGGTCTTTTGAGCACCTGATTCTGGATTTGCATTAATCCTACCCACCAATTACACCCAGAGATGAGCTCAGAGAATTTTTTCACCTTGAGGTCCTCCTGTGCCTCATTGCCCTTCCTGTGCATCCTACTTTGCATCAGCCTCAGTGCCCCATCCTGTTCCAATAACCAGGCAGCCCTTTGTAGATCTGTGCGGTTAAATACCTCCATCTGCTATCGCTGGCTTCACACTGTTTACCATTACTCATGGTGCGGTTTATTCGGTCTCTCCACTTCCACTTGTCACTATACAGACCCTGGGGTGGAACCTCTGGAATCTAGGGACTTTGCATAAGATGGACTGGTAATAGTGTCAGTAAGGCTGCGTCCACTGTGCCGCTGAGCGCGCTCATGCTTGAGAGCAGTGACGTCACCAACTCTCCAAGCATGAGCGCAGGCTGTCTGGCATAATTTTGCAAGTGGGTGGGGGGGGCAATGGATCGGGGCTATTTCTGTAAGTAATGTGTGTGTGGCTGTGTTCTGTGTGCATTGACTGCTGCTGAGCGCGCTTCAAAGTCAATTTTCTTTGTCTCCCCTAGCACCGAGCTTGGGAGAGGGTACATTCCCGTCCACGAGCCGCATGAGCGTGGCCGTGCAGATTCAGATTCACTGAAGTAAAAGCATCAAGCATCAAACGCCAAGCGGCACAGGGGACTCAGCCTAAGGCCTCAATTATACCAAGAGCTGCAGGGCGGCAGCGCTATCCTGTGACATCACATTGTGCTGCCGCCGAGTAGCATCTTCATTATACCAGGGAGACAGAGGAGGCGTGGCGGAGGCGTGGCAGTGAGCGGTTCGCCCTCATTGGCTGAACCGCTCATGTGATACGGCTGTCGCCATAGGAAAACAAATTTGGAAGTCTCTTCTCCAACCTGCCGCTTTGCAGTACAGCGCGCCGCGACCGTAGCCAGCGGTATGGCCACTTTCATTGTATTTATGCGAGATGTTTTGTCGCCCCCGGCGTTTTTTGGTCCGACCTACACGCAGAGTAATGTATAGGCACGAGTGGGAAGAAGTGTACAGTGAAATACATGAAGCCAGGCAAGGACTAGTGTATAGGTCAGGGGCCGACAACTCCAGTCCTCAAGGGCCACCAACAGGTTAGGTTTTAAGGATATCCCTGCTTCAGCACAGGTGGCTAAATCAGTCTTTGCTTCAGCACAGGTGGCTCAATCAAACCCTGCTTCAGCACCGGTGGCTCAAACAGTCCCTGCTTAAGCACAGGTGGCTCAATCAGTGGCTCTGTTGAAGACTGATTGAGCCACCTGTGCTGAAGCACAGATATCCTGAAAATCTAACCTGTTGGTGGCCCTTAAGGACTGGAGTTGCCCACCCCTGGTATAAGCCAATAAAGAACAATGTTCTAGTTACATATGTATATTGTGCATACAGAAAACTGAGACACAACATAAGAAACAAAGTGAGAGGAAACAATAGCAGAAAAGTACAATGTAAATGGATACAAAACAGGGGAAGAACACGCTTGCTGCCTAGACACTGCAGTGACCGCAAGAGGATACAGCGCAGGCATACACAATGCAAGAAGCGAGTCAATGAGATACAACGGGAGTTATTCCTCAAAAGTATGCTGTGCCAAGATACAATGTGACATACACTAGAAGCTGAAACAAATACACGAAGGCATAGAGGAGTCAGATCCGAAGATCTGGCAAAAAAGTACGAAGCAGGGAGACACAACGCAAGGCAAGGAAGCAATAAGATTCCATTCTCAGTAGATGCAGCAAGACCAAAGAGGCGGATAAAGTCTCCTTCAACATGCCTCGTTAAACTGGTGGAAATCTGACCCAGACATAAACCTTATACCATCCCCTACTAGCTCCATAAAAAGCTTTACTTCGAGCACAGTATTTGGGATACATTTAGGTTAGAAGATTGCAGGATCTCAGTGAATGAATTATACAGCACTCAGCAGATAAAATGAGACACACAGGAATTTTTCTTCTTCCTAGCATGTGTGCCAGGGTCCTCTTGTCGAGTTCCCATTCTCCGTTCGATCTCAAGCTACCTCATCTGAGATGCCACATGCCTCCATGTTGTCCCTAATCACGTCTTTCCACTTCTTCGGTCGTCCCCTCCTTCGCTTTTCTTTCACACGCATTCGTTGGGTGATGTTACCCACCGTTACGCCGGTGCTGCCCGCAGACCAGACTCGTCCCTTATACTGAGGTGGGGACGTATATGTGCACGCACCCGCAGCAGAAGGAGCGTGTCCGGAGTGTGGTGTTTTGGCGTTGCCAGACCAGGTGTGAATAGGTGTAGCAATACTTGCTGGTAACCGGTACAGAAGAGACAAAGTCGTTGCCGTTAGCCAAGGTCAGGGAGAGAGAGATCCGGGAAGTCGACGTCCAAACTGTAGTCGAGGGATGGGAGAAGCTGCAAGGTCAGGTGGGAGCCAGGGTCCAGAGCCAGAGAGGAACGTCCGCCAAGCCGGGTCGCAACCTGAATAACGAAGAGCAAAGGGAAAGCCAGAATAGACGTCTGTAAGCAGAGACTATGTCGAGCGATGTGAGAGAGGCAACACAGGTACTATATATCGTGGCTGACCAATAGGGAACGGAGGCAGACCTGGAGGAACATGAGGAACTGTCCTGGATTGGTTCCTGTAATAAGCAGCCAGGTGGGGAGCTTTAGGGTTAAGTGGCAGCCTTTGTGAGATTTGGGGGAGTGGTTTCACTGCTAGTGCAGTGAATAAATTATCCTTGCCCGGCACGCTCTCTGTAAGGTTGGAGAGCGCGCGCCCGGGACCCGAGGGAACTGCCAGAGCCATGAGAGGCCGCGGGGCAGCGCCGGCCCGCCGGGAACGAGGGGGGCGCCCCCGCACAGCGGGAGCAGGTCGGGTGGAGAGGAAACCGTCTCACGGCAGCGTGAGCATTCAGAGGTGAGGCGGGGTCGCGCTGTGAGCATCGCGATCCCCTCATCCTCACAGTACCCCCCCCTTCAGGGTCGGCCTCGGGACGATCCTCCCATGGTTTGGATGGGAACTTCTAACGGAAGCGTTTGAGTAGTCCTTTCTTCGGGTCCAAAGCCCTTCCAATGGACCAAGAATTGGACCTTACCCCTCGAGAGACGGGAATCTATTATAGTTTGGACCTCGTACTCTTCGTTGCCCTGTATGATCACTGGATCTGGTTTGAGTGTGGTCCGGAAAGAGGGGACTGGAGATGAACGGTTTAAGAAGAGATGTGTGAAAAACATTAGGAATTCTCACGCTTTGAGGTAATTGAAGACGGAAGGCCACCGGGTTTACATTTACCTGCTCCATGATAGGAAATGGGCCCAGAAACCTAGGTGCCAATTTAGGGGATGGGGTTTTGAGGTGGATATTTCTTGTAGACAACCAAACCTTATCCCCTGGCTTGTAACTGGGTGCAGGTCGGCGACGACGGTCAGCCTGGAGTTTCGAAGTCTGGGAGGACTTTTGAAGCGCTGATTGGATCCTGGACCAAAAGTCCTGTAATAGTGTGATGCGTTCATCCACGGCTGGTACTCCAGAGGAGATATTGGAAATGGGCAGGCGAGCTGGATGGAATCCGAAATTAATGAAGAACGGCGTCTCACGAGTGGATTCATTCCTGGAGGAATTAAAGGCATACTCAGCCCAGGGAAGTAATTCCGACCAGTCGTCCTGCGACTAAGAGACGAAACATCTCAAGTACTTCTCAAGAGATTGATTAACCCTCTCAGTCTGCCCATTAGATTGAGGGTGATATCCTGAAGAAAAAGAAGAAGAAATGCCCAGTCTTCTGGTGAAGGTCCTCCAGAATCTGGAAACAAATTGAGAACCTCTGTCCGAAACGATAGATGTGGGAATACCATGGATCCGGAAAATGTCTCTGGAGAAAATATCGGCTAGGGCGGGTGAGGTGGGTAAACCTTTGAGAGGAACGAAATGTGCCATCTTGGAGAAACGGTCCACCACTACTAGAATGGTGTTCATGCCATTCGACCAAGGCAATTCGACAATAAGGTCCATGGATATGTGGGACCAAGGGCGCTCCGGAATGGGTAAAGGCATAAGAAGACCATGGGGTTTTTGACGAGGTATCTCATTGCGTGCACATACTGGACAGGCCCGAGTGAACTCAAGGATGGTTTTTGCCATATTGGGCCACCAGAAGTTGCGACGGATGAGGTCCAGAGTTTTTTTGAATCCCGGATGTCCTGCTGAACGGGAAGCGTGTCCCCAATCCAGAATCTCAGGAATAAATTTGGAGTCTACGCACAAAGAATCCTTTGGAACTTCGAGATCACTAGGAATGTGTTCTTGAGACTTGATGATCTTTTCCAGATTTTTGAAACCAGTGACCGCGAGGATCTTTTGCTTGGGAAGGATGGACTCGGTAGTTTTCTCCGGTCTCTCTTCAGAAGAATACTGTCTGGAGAGCATCCGCCTTGACGTTCTTGGTGCCGGGAATGTAGGACAAAATAAAATTAAACGTGAAAAATAACGACCACCGGCCTTGGCAGGAGCCCAAGCGGCGGGCGCTCTCGATATACAAAAGGTTATGTGGTCCGTGAGAATCGTGAACGGCTCTTTAGACCCCTCCAGAAGATGCCTCCATTCCCGAAGGGCCAATTTGACGGCCAAAAGTTCCCTATTGCCCACGTCATAGTTCCTCTCAGCTGGAGAAAACTTCTTAGAGAAAAACCCACAAGGGTGGAGTTTCTCCTGGAGAAAATCTCTGGGATTGGACTGCGCCGGCCCCGCTGTCCGAGGCGTCTACCTCCAGGATAAAAGGAAAATTGGTGTCCGGGTGTCGGAGGATGGGAGACGAGACAAACGCTTGTTTCAAAGTTTTGAAAGCCATGACTGCCTTAGGTGACCAGGCCGAAGGGTCGGCTCCTTTTTGGGTTAGTGCTGTGATCGGAGCAATGATGGTGGAAAAATTGCGAATAAATTTCCGGTAATAGTTGGAAAACCCTAGAAACCGCTGAATGGATTTGAGGGAATCGGGTTGTGGCCAGTCCACTACGGCTTTGAGTTTCTCTGGGTCCATGGCAAATCCCTTGTTGGAAATAATATACCCAAGAAAGAGGTGGAAGACTGGTGAAAAAGACACTTCTCCATCTTGGCAAACAAGCGGTTCTCTCGGAGGCGGGAGAGTACGAACTTCGTCTGGGAGATATGATCCTGTAGATTCTTAGAAAAAATGAGAATGTTGTCCAGATTATCAATAACAAAAAGGTTAAGTACATTGTGACAGGGTAAATAAAAGCCACCAGCTATATGCCTGGCAGACATATGTTTAGTCTGCAGTGCAGCAGTGATGAGGTTAACTTCAGCTGGGAAGCTCATGGCAATTAGTTGCATCCCAGCTGCCTAATCAAGGTGTGTTAAAAACCCCAGGATGTGCACACATGCCTGGCTGGTCAGGAGAGAGGAGTGAGATTACTGATACAAGGTCTGTTAGCAAAGTACATGGTTTATGAACTGTCTGTCTCCTGCATAGAAAGGAGTAGCTGCCTTATTTTTACACTGTCTGCTAAAGAGAAACTGTTTTGTTTTGTCTGATGAAGAAAAAGCCATTTTTCTTTTGTTTGCTGATGAGAAGCTATTTGTTTTGGTGTGCTGTATGTTTAAAGGCTAAAATAAATAAGCCTTATCCAAAGAACCCGCGTGTGTAGTTGCATGTACGCTGCAACAGACATCCCGAAAAATGTCATTGATAAAGTCCTGGAAGACCGCCGGAGCAGAGCGTTGCATAGGCCGAAGGGCATCACGAGATATACGTAGTGGCCACTACGGGTGTTGAAGGCGGTCTTCCATTCGTCACCTTTCCGGGTGCGAATGAGATTATATGCTCCGAGGAGGTCTAGCTTGGTAAACAGGTTAGCACCTTGAAGTCTGTCGAAGAGTTCAGAGATGAGTGGGAGTGGGTAATGGTTCTTCACCGTGATGCGTTTCAGTCCCCTGTAGTCAATACACGGTCTGAGAGTACCGTCCTTCTTCTTAACGAAGAAGAATCCAGCCCCCGCGGGCGAAGTGGAATGCCGTATGAAGCCCCGCTTCAAGTTCTCGCGAATATATTCGTCCATGGCTTCCGTCTCCGGCAGAGAAAGGGGGTAGGATTTGGATTTGGGCAAAGTGTATCCAGGTACCACGTCAATCGGACAATCATACGATCTGTGAGGGGGTAGTAGCTTGGATTGAGTCTTGCTGAATACATCCAAAAAAATCAGCGTACGGGGCGGGTAAGTCTCCCTTGGGATTGGATGTATTAGCCAGCATTTGAGGCGAAGGTACAGCTGGTGGGGATGACTCCTCTGACCTTGACCTCCAGACTATGGGATCACAAGAGGTCCAATTGATATGCGGATTGTGCTGCTGCAACCAAGGTAAGCCAAGGGTGACCGGTGTTCCAGGAGCATGGATAACATCCAAGGTCAGGGTCTCCTTGTGGGAAGAAGAAGAGTGAGAGGGCAGGACTCCAAGGAGATGTAAGCTGGGGTGAGTGGACGGTTGTCGATCCCTACCAAGACTACGGGAGATTTCTTCCTAATGAGTGGGATCTGGTTCTGTGCAGAGAAGGACTGGTCAATGAAATTTCCTCCCGCGCCGGAATCGATAAATGCAGCTGTGGAAGTGCGGAAGGTAGAACCAGAGAGGGAGACAGGAATGGTCAACTTCTTGGGAAGTTCACTTTTGGGAAGAGGACAAGGGAAGTTGGCGCCCAGGGAGAGCCCCTTCGTACTCACTGGGCTTGGTCGTTTCCCGGACACAGTGGGCATTCCCGGACCAGATGCTCGGAAGAGCCGCAGTAGTAACATAACCCACCGGTTCGTCGAAGTTGTCGTATCGGTGCCCGGGGATGTTGGACTCCGATTTGCATCGGTTCTGAAGCCTCCAGAGCGGGCAGCGGGGAGACGGCAGGTCCTGTAGTTGAAGAGAATCTGGGACAAGGAGCACAGAAGGGCATAAATCGGGGATGCTGGCGCTGAGCGCGGCGAACCTGAAGGCGCTGATCCACTCGATTGGCTTGGGAGATGAGTTCCTCCAGAAACCCTGGCCTGGGTTGTGAGGCGATTTCGTCCTTCACAGAATCCGTTAAGCCCCGCCAGAAGACGGAGACTAAAGCCTCCTGGTCCCATCGTGCCTCAGCTGCTATGGTCCTGAACTCCAAGGCGTACTGGGCCACGGAACGACGTCCCTGAGAAAGCTCAAGCAAAGAGTCAGAGGCAGTTTCTTGGCGTGTGGGGGTATGGAAGACCTGTCGAAAGTCTTGTCTAAAGGCCGCATAGTCGCGGGTGATTTCAGGACGTAGTTCCAAAATCGGGGAGGCCCATGCCAGCGCATTCCCCGTGAGTAGGCTGTATACATATGCCACTTTCTTTTTGGATCTCGCATTGATTGAGAAAACCACGACAGGCGTGCGGATCCCCCGCATACGGTTTAGGCGCCGGAATCTTCGGGCCTGAGGTCGCGGCGGATAATGGTTCTGCCGACAGCAGCGGTGCGGCTACAGGAGGTGCCTGAAATTAAAGGTCCTGTACCTGTTGAGTGAGGAGAGCCATTTGATCAGTTAGGGCCTGGACTTGTTGATACATGGCCGTATTCATGGAGGCCATGTCAGTCTGGTCTGCGTCTTGTGGGCTCGACATAATGTTACGCCGGTGCTGCCCGCAGACCAGACTCGTCCCTTATACTGAAGTGGGGACGTATATGTGCACGCACCCGCAGCAGAAGGAGCGTGTCCGGAGTGTGGTGTTTTGGCGTTGCCAGACCAGGTGTGAATAGGTGTAGCAATACTTGCCGGTACCGGTACAGAAGAGACAAAGTCGTTGCCGTTAGCCAAGGTCAGGGAGAGAGAGATCCGGGAAGTCGACGTCCAAACTGTAGTCGAGGGATGGGAGAAGCTGCAAGGTCAGGTGGGAGCCAGGGTCCAGAGCCAGAGAGGAACGTCCGCCAAGCCGGGTCGCAACCTGAATAACGAAGAGCAAAGGGAAAGCCAGAATAGGTGTCTGTAAGCAGAGACTATGTCGAGCGATGTGAGAGAGGCAACACAGGTACTATATATCGTGGCTGACCAATAGGGAATGGAGGCAGACCTGGAGGAACATGAGGAGCAGTCCTGTAATAAGCAGCCAGGTGGGGAGCATTAGGGTTAAGTGGCAGCCTTTGTGAGATTTGGGGGCGTGGTTTCACTGCTAGTGCAGTGAATAAATTATCCTTGCCCAGCTAGCTCTCTGTAAGGTCGGAGAGCGCGGGCCCGGGACCCGAGGGAACTGCCAGAGCCCTGAGAGGCCGCGGGGCAGCGCCGGCCCGCCGGAAACGAGGGGGGCGCTCCCGCACAGCGGGAGCAGGTCGGGTGAGGAGAGGAAACCATCTCACGGCAGCGGGGGCATTCGGAGGTGAGGTGGGGTCGCGCTGTGAGCAATGCGATCCCTGCATCCTCACACCCACGTAGTCTTCTGGTCGTCATCTCCTATGGCGTCATCACCAAAACTGTTCTCCCGCCGCTTATACTTTACTGTTCAGTCCGAGACAAAGTCTGATATCCTCGTTCCAGATCTTGTCCCACTTCCTCATTCCATATATCCAGCACAACATGTGTATCGCCGCCCCATAAAACTTCTGTTCATGTTTCTTTAGGGTCACCCAGTACGTCAGCTTTAGTGGTATACGTTTGTCGCATATGACGCCAGTGATGTCACGTCCTCCAGGACATCTGGATCCGATGTTGAACATTGTTGATGTTGCCCTGTTGATGTACTATAGAACCAAAGTGTGTACTATAAAGCCTAGGAACTTGAAACGCTGTTTCTTGTGATACGCTGACCATCCAAAGATCACCAATGGGTGATCCAGCGTGCCTTTTAAGGTGTACATTATCTACTCTGCCTTGGTTCAACTGATGCGCAGTCCACCACCTTCGATCCACTTCCTCCACTGTTCTAGCCTTCATTCTAGATCATCCCGTGTTTGACTGCACAACACTATGTCATCCGCGTATCATTGTCCAAGGTGCCTCTTTGTTAATGTTACACGATAGAGCATCAATCACTATAGTGAAAAGGTAAAACATCAGCATGGACCCCTGATGTGCACCGAATTACATCAAACCCTTCTGAATTGCCACAGCCACTTTGTTGATATGCCCAGCCGACCTAATACAAAGCCTGGACAACACAAACATTCTTCCCTGGGATGCCCTTTCTCTGCAAACCCATCCACAGTACTTCCCTCAAGCCTTTCCATGTAGACGAATGCCATGAATAGGTTCTCGTTATTCTACCCGGTCGGCAGGTCAAACAACATCCATAGAGCAAGGATTGCATCAGTCATAATACTCCGGATATAAAGTCGTACAGATTGGTGGATACTGTGAACTCTTCCAATATCTTCCTGCCAATGGTGCAGTTGAGGACCTTCATCGTGTGACTAATCTTTATCCCTCGATAATTTGAGAATTCTTGCACATCACCCTTCTGCTTGAAGATGGCAGTGACTATAATGACTCGCCATGTCTGCCGGTATCTGTTCTGCCTCAACCACCATGTTGAAAAACGTCAGTCAGATTACTCCAAACTCTGTTACAACTGTCCATACTTCGGCTGGTATTCTGTCCACACCAGTTCTTTCTGCCCTTCGTCCTCAACAGCACTCATAGTACCTCTTCTCCAATTTGGTTCTTCCCCATCTTGAGACGCACAACAATCTGAACCCATACACCTGCCATGTTTACACAAACTTCAAAGTTGCTGAGGCCTCTTAGCTTCACCAGCAACACATATAATTCTTTTATGGATTAATGCAGGGGTTGTATACTCCAGTTCTCAAGATCCCCCCAAAAGGTCAGATTTTCAGGATATCCCTGTTCAGCACAGGTGGCTCAGTCTTTGACTGAGCCGGCTCAGTCTTTGACTGAGCCACTGATTGAGCCACCTGTACTGAAGCTGGGATACCCTTAAAACCTGACTTGTTGGGGGGTCTTGAGGACTGGAGTTGAGAACCCCCTTGGTTAATGAACCTCAAGTGCAGTTCTGAGCATCTGTATCAATCCTGGACCAGTACGTTTTTCTGCAGGTTGCAAGAGTGCTCTTTGTAGATTCAGCAAGTACAGTTACTATGTGTATGAACTACATCTATAACGCGATCAAGTAAAAGATATCACAACCTACAACAAAATGTTTTATGTTTCATTTCAGACATAAGTCCTATTCAGCCAAAATGACCGAGGCAGTCTTCTTCAATTCAGCACATTTTTCACACATTTGTACTCTTGATTTAGAAATGATTCACCTCTTGTAACCATTTACAGCTGGAGGATCATTTAACACGGGGGTTCTCAGCTCCAGTCCACAAGATCCCCCAACAGCTCAGGTTTTAAGGATATCCCAGCTTCAGCACAGATGGCTCAATCAGTGGCTCAGTCAAAGACTGCGCCACTTGTGCTGAAGCAAGGATATTCTGAAAACCTGACCAGTGTATTTTGTACAACCATACAGACCACTCCTATGGACTTATTTCCAGAGCTATTTATAAGTGCATATACATTGTTTTTATGAAATATGAATATTGTGTATGAATTGAAGATCAGTTGACTGGTGCAACGTGTAACGAAGACACAATGTATTTAATATACAGTAATGTTTATAGCTGGGATTTTTTTTTCAATAGCCCTATATGAAATTCTTTGAAATTCCCCTTCACAATATTTAATGAATTTCTCATTTGTGCTGTTTGCCTAATTGTTTTTCGCGGTATCAGCAGCTTGAGCTGCCTGCCATTAAACTCTGCCATCCACGCTGAGGCGATGTAATTTAAAGCTATGGTTAAATTATGACTTCTCTGAACCTGTTGTGGCACTGACGCATAACCCTAATTAAACGATCACATCCATTCTGGAGGTGCTCTCTTCTCCCCTCAAACGTTAATTACAACATAAGAGTCTTTAATGGCCTGCCTCACCTCCAGCTTCTCCAAAGAAAGGTCATGCGATTAATTTTTGTCATTAATCTTTTCCCAATGTGGACACTCTGCTGTCATCGCAGCCTATTAACCCTCCCCCCCCCCTTCCTGTCCTTGCACCTCACCCCCCTCCGCTTTCAGTTACTGAAGAAAATGAAAATATTTAAGGATCGTTTTGTCGTGTTGTAGGCAGCTGGACAGGTCCGGCATGTCGGGTACATTCAGGGTTACAGCCGGATAATGGAGAGGGATGGCTTTCCAATCCCCTCATACTTTATAACACAAAGCTGTTGTTTGCCGAATGAGCACTTTGCATTTAAAACAAACACCCCTGCTCAGGACCGGCTCCGCATGTCCCCCCGCTATGTGCAAGCACCGCCCGCCGCAGGCCCCTTATCCAGGCTGGCAAAACCAAGGGACGGGGCGAGAGGGCAGCGCAACGAAGGACAGGCGGGGAGGGGCGTGGGCGGTTGCAGAGGCCCCGCGCTCTTCCCCAAGGCATTTTAATTAAATGCCGGGGGACCACATGAGGCCTCTGCAACCTCTACTTACGAGGTTCAGCCGGCTTCAGAACGCGTGACCATGGCATGACCATGACAATCATGCCGCGGGATCATGTGACATCACGGTTGCAACGGTAACGTGCCATCAAATGACGCCACGGGTCACACGACGTGACATCATATGACGCCGCACGAGGTAAGGGAGGGGGCGCACGACAGAGGAGAGCAGGCAGGGGGGGCGCAGCAAATAAAGTTTGTGCGCCCCTGCTCTAGCTGAGGGATGCGCAAACTTCTTTTTTTGCGCTCCCCTGCCTGCTCTCCCCACCTTTCCTCCAGCATCGGCGGTGTTATATGACATCACAATGTCATGTGACTTTGTATTGACATGGCAACGCGTTGCCATTTGACCCCGCCGCATTATTTGACTCTGTGTTGTCATGGCGAGGCATCGTCAGAAGCCGCCGGAGAGAAGGTAAGAAAAATGCGGAGGTCTCGCTTGCTTTCCCGGCATTTAATTTAAATGTTGTGGGGAAGAGCGTGGCTCCTCTGTAGGCGCCGCACACACACACACACACACACGTTTGCGCAGCCCTGCTCTAGCTGCACACTGCGCCGTAGAACACCAGGGAGCTGACATTTACTTTTGCCACCCAGTGCAAATACAGGCGCTGCACCCCCGGTCGTGTCAGCCCTGTCCCCGCTCTCTACCGCCTCAGTCCTCAAGACCCGCCCAACAGGTCAGGTTTGGAGGATATCCCACCTTCAGCACAGGTGGCTCAATCAGTCCGTGCTTCTGCAGAGGTGGCTCAATCAGTCCCTGCTCCAGCACAGGTGGCTCAATCAGTCCCTGCTTCAGCACAGGTCACTCAAATCAGTGGCTCAGTAAAAAACTAAGCCTCCTATTGATTGAGCCACCTGTGCTGAAGCAGGGACTGATTGAGCCACCTGTGCTGAAGCTGGGACTGATTGAGCCACCTATGCTGAAGCTGGGATATCCTCAAAACCTGACCTGTTGGGGGTTCTTGAGGACTGGAGCAAAGAACCACTGACTTTAGGCATTGAAGAACTGCAGGTGTAAAGTGCAAGGCAGGGGAGTTACAGAAGGGTAAGTCAACAAACATAAAGCAAGGGAGGCAGAGAGGGAGAGGCAAAGACAAACAAGCGTAAGAAAACAAGACAAGGAGATAAGTGCGAGATGCAGACGCAAGAAAAGGAGAAATCCGTGACCGGTTCCTTGAAAGTTTGCAAAACACTGATGTGTGCCAAAAAGCACAGCCACTCGGCATGCAAACCACAAAACAAACTCAGTGACCAGCAAAGGGAAAACATCAGTCGGATGGATTGCAACAGGACAGAAATGGCAGAAATGAAGAAAGCTTGGCCGGCCATACGTCATTGTATTCCCACTGGGGGGGGGCACCTCAATAAAAAACAAATCACCCCGCAAACAGTCACTCTGAGCGACACTCAGCGGAGAAACGCGTAACACTGAGTGTACCCACCTCACGGCAGGTTTGGGGAATGTCCCCACTTTCACCTCCATTACACTCACACATCAACGCAAGCATACACCCTTCAGTGGCAAGGACATCGGGGACATCACGTCGTCTTCATCGCAGTACTCAGCCTAATAATTAATAACCATTAGGAACAATAAGGCTAATGCCGGCCGCAGCCGGACTCGATGTGCGGCTTTTCTACTTTAATGAAAACAATGATTTGACTTTGAAGAAAGTGACTTTTTTTAAGTGAAAGCTGGATCCACGCTCCCCCCGCACACTCCTCCGCCCCCCTCCCGCTCTCTTTTTTTTTTTTCCTTTTCTTTTAATACTCTGCGTTCTATCATGCAAATCCCCTTTCAAATTATGAGCGTATTAGAGCCATCAGCAGTAATGTCACCGACACAAAATGAGAACTGGGACTTAAGCACCTAACGAACAATGAAATGTGTGAGCCCTGGGACAGGACAATTAAGCACTGGGCTTAGCCAGCGATGGAAATTTATTGCCATCAAATCCATATTTCTATTTTCCCCCTGAACAGTAACCTATTTGAATATGATTAAAGGTTTTCATTAGAGGCAGGAGGAAGGCCCGCGTCTCTCTCTCTCTCTCTGCTCCCGGTTAGCTCACAAACACACACTTTGAAATATCACTTTGTGTGGGGCAGCGTGTGGGACGTCCTGAGAGGATCGGAGAGGGAGGCGAGGAGGCTCAATCTTGAGCAGCTCTCGCCATGTTTTTTTGGATGCCGTGGTGTCTGCATTATCTGCACCGCGCAAGAAGTACCGCAATGCAAATGTCCGTAAATTGGTACCAAGGGCACAAAGGACACAGTGACCGCAAAATTACACAAGGTCATCCACACAGGAAGAACAGGTTGTCATGGCTTTGGGTCTCTAGGGGCATGATGAGCAATTCTGTGATGCATACTGTAAAGGAACAGTCCAGTCATCACACCACTGTCTTTGAAGTGGGTCAACCAAGTTCCAATCTTAGTGCCAGCTTCCTGTGACCTTGGGCAGGGCCCTGTGCCTCAGGCACCAACATGAGATTGCAAGTTCTTAAAAGGGAAGGTTATGTCCTTGAATTATCCCACATATAGTGCTGCGTGTACTGGAGAGAAAAAAATACAGTATATAGAGAGGATAAATACAGGGATATATATTAATAAGCTCGCACGAGCAGGGCCCTCAGAACCTTTTGCATCTGTTTGCGATTGTTTGTCCTTATTTGGCATGCAATTCTCTTTATGTAATATACATAACTCTGTACCCCATTGTACCCCGCTGCGGTATATGTTGGCGCTATACAAATGATAATAATAATAATATATGACGACATGGAGGTTTGTTTTTTAGGGACCACTGACTGACCCCTAGTTTCCCATTACTACGTCTCTCCTGCAGGGATGTCTCTTGCACATATGTAGTCTCTCCCCAGCCTGTCACAGACACAAACCCCTCGTCCCTCTTCATATTGGCTTCAGCTCTATTTCAGTATTCATATATGACATTGTATTCACGCTATGTCCTCCCCTTGTCTCTGGATTCCGTGTACTGGGTTCTGGGATGCTCGGCCATATTTATGCTCAGTGAGGAGATCACGGGAAAGTGGAAAAGGGACATTGGTTCAAGTTAAAAATACATTTTAGCAACTTCACTCAGCGTTATGCAGGTTAGAGCAGTCTCTTTAGTGTGCAACACACTGCTGTGAATGGGCTAAATCAGGGGTGGGCAACTCCAGTCCTTAAGGGCCACCGACAGGTCACGTTTGCAGGATATCCCTGCTTCAGCACAGGTGGCTCAATCAGCCAATCGACTGGTCTGTTGGTGGCCCTTGAGGACTGGAGTTGCCCACCCCTGGGTTAAATTATACATACCAAAGCAAAAGAAATCAAAGGATATACTTTGACTATGCATATGTAAACACCAGTGACCAAACTCAGAAACACCCCAATTATATACTATTTGGGCAGTGACTCCGGTTAGCTCTATGTATAGTAAAACTGTAAAACAAGCTGTCCCCTACAGAGCTTACCATCTAATTTTCTACACCGGGAGATAAAGGGACATTGTATTCTGCGTAATCTGTTTCACACCAAACTTTTAGCCGACAACCTTCTCTAAACTTTAAACAACTTCACGTGAAGGCGCTGAAGAGGTTAAACAATAAATAATACATTCTATTCCAGTTCATCTGCCTTCCTTTCTCTCTCCCCCCCCCCCCACCTCCCCCTACGGAGGCATCCAGGCCTCCTAACGAAACGGAACTGCTGCCAGATGAAATATATTACTATTAAATACTTAATTCTTCTAGTGTGCGGAAAGCAGGCAGTATGAATATGATTATTAAAGAAAATTACTTTGGCTGATCAGATATTCCTGCATACTAATTCCTGACCCCTCTCTTCCTTGTCTTCGTGTATCTCATCCCTTAGAGACCGGGCCAGAGAGAATTCCATCACAAACAGCTGATTACTGGAGCTCGCCCTGGAAATCACGTCTCCCTCTCCTCTGGTGTCCTTGCCGGGGGTTGCGGGTGGCACAGTGTCAGTGCCAGGACACCCCTAATTCAGGCACTGACTCTCTCTTTTTGTGCAAAGAAAGGTGACTTGCTTTATCTTCCCCGTCCTGCTCGTCATTTCCCTGGACCTGAGACATGAGCTCAAAGGATTAAACTCGTCAGAAATGTCTATTAAATGCTAATCTGCATTCATCCAAGAACTGCAAAAAGAGACATACAATATTTTGTCTTATAGTGCCTCCAATTACACCAAGTGGAAACATTATTTCACATATATATATATATATATATATATATATATATATATATATATATATATATATATATATATATATATATATATATATACATACTATATATATATATATAAAAGAAGAAATAAATATGAGAGATAGAGAGATTTTTTTTTTGCATGTAGATTTATACCACATACTTATACTCACAATATAAATATAGTGTATCCAAATCTGAATGTAAAATTCAGGCACACATCTCTGCCCCATAGATTGTTCAATATCATTTTATGTTCCTCTTGCTTCAGAGGCCAGCATCTTAAACACTAGATTCCTGTTACTCCTGTCTGATGTTGGATAACAGTCCTCCCTATATCAAGAATGCCCCAGGAGAAGAAATTCCTCATGTAAAGTGCCTGGCATCTCCAATTGTAATTAGCAGCCAGCACCGAGGGGATACACCCAGCTCTGCTTTGGTCACATGCCTAAGCAGCTTTGTGCCTCAAAACATGCCTAGCAATGCTCCATCATGGTGTTGGGTAGCAGTGCATCCCCCCCCCCCCACCCCCCCCCCCCCCCACACACACACTCTAACAGGTGAGAGCTGCACAGCTCTGTAACTGTCATCAGAGTGATAACTCTCCCACCCCATCAGGGACCCGGAAATATGACCTTGCACTGTGACCCTGGGTACCGTTTTTTACCGTCTCTCTGCCATGTTGACTCTCTGACTTTCTGACTCTTTGGATTTCCCAAAACAAACTGTTTTTAAACACTGACAACACTGTAACAATGGTATTTGGGACCAGGCTAAATTTTTAAAGCATCCAATGACAGAGCTCCAGATCAGAACCAACGCTAACACCACCCTAACGCCTGTTATTAGTTTTAAAAATCTAGGCATATGGTTTGACTCCCATTTAACAGTCCGGATGCACATTGATACCCTGACAACCAAAACCTATGCAAAACTAGGTGTACTTTACAGGAACAAATCCTCCCTAAGTCTGCTGGTCAGAAAGCGTATCGCACACCAGATGCTAATGACAATTATCGACTATGGGGACATAGTATACGGCTCGGCACCCCAAACCCACCATAGCAAACTTGACACCCTCTACAACTCAATATGCCGTTTTGTTCTCCAATGCAACTACAACACACATCACTGCGAAGTGCTCAAAGAACTAGATTGGTCATCACTTGAGTCTAGGCGCAAAGTTCATCTTTCCTGTCTTGCCTTCAAATACTTTCTGGGCAAGCTACCCGCCTATCTGAACAAGCTCCTCACCCCTACCACATGCAGCACTTATCATATGAGATCTGACTCCAAAAGACTGTTCATGGTCCCAAGGTTCAGCAAAGTATCCGGCCGCTCCTCCTTCTCTTACCGTGCCCCCCAAAACTGGAACAGTCTACCTGAGACTCTCACAGCCGCCACCTGTCTACGTTCTTTCAAATCTAAGGCTGTCTCACATTTTAATCTGATTTGCAACTGTTACATACACTCATGATATATTATCTCTAACTGTGCATGCAATGTCTTGTATATAATGTATACCCTGTTCACGTATGTAACTGTATTTGTAACCATGTATTATTTGTCATCTTAACTCTATGCCCAGGACATACTTGAAAACGAGAGGTAACTCTCAATGTATTACTTTCTCGTTACACATTTTATAAATAAATAAATACATGTTGCACTAAGTGCTGCGCTGTCACTGCTAGAGTTCCAGGCCTTAACCGCAACAGCCCCTCTGATTGTGGTGTTCAGCAAACCGCTAAAAATATCCCTTTCCTGGAGAAACACGTAAAGCTTCAATTTACCTGCCCTGAGAACAGCTCCTCAAAGTGTCACTGTGCTCATTAGAGAAAATAATTACAGTTTGTACATGTTAATTCAGGGCTCGGGGCCTGCGCGGGCCGCTCTCTCCTCTCACTGGGGTTCTGAGCTGCATGCTGCAGATTATTTTAGGAGAAGTCTATTGTGTTTTTTATGTAAAGTTCTCTGGCATCTCACCCCGTCCTCACTCACTGCCCTCAGTCTGGATCTCTCTCCCTATCTGTGCTCAGCATGCACCTCTCTCCCGGTCTTCAGAGTCTCTATTAAACATTCACCATATAAAAGTACACACACTTACTGTACTCACCCTCTCTGCTCCCCACAGATACCCCGATGCACTTACTCACCCTCTCTGCTCCTCACGGACATACCGATGCACTTACTCACCCTCTCTGCTCCTCACGGACATACCGATGCACTTACTCACCCTCTCTGCTCCTCACGGACATACCGATGCACTTACTCACCCTCTCTGCTCCTCACGGACATACCGATGCACTTACTCACCCTCTCTGCTCCTCACGGATTCTCCGAGGCACTTACTCACCCTCTCTGCTCCCCACAGATACCCCAATGCACTTACCCTCTCTGCTCCTCATGGATATCCTGATGCACTTACTCACCCTCTCTGCTCCTCACAGATACCCCAATGCACTTACCCTCTCTGCTCCTCACGGATACCCCAATGCACTTACTCAGCCTCTCTGCTCCTCACGGATACCCCGATGCACTTACCCTCTCTGCTCCTCACGGATACCCCAATGCACTTACTCACCCTCTCTGCTCCTCACAGATACTCAGATGCACTTACTCACCCTCTCTGCTGCTCACTTACAGTTTGAACACAATTACAATTAAATCCCCTGTCTTCCTATGTTATCTACTAAACTATTTAGATTGTAAGCTCTTCATACGGGGCAGATATCCTCATAATGTATCAGTATTCTGTGTGTTACATTGTTTCTAAACTCACACTGTAAAATGCTCCATTTATAGATGCTCTAAAATAACAAAATAACTACTTTACCCAGGTTTTTAAACAATTCTAATAATAATTAACGGATGAAACCCTTCCCTCCCCCTTCCCCCACCAGGGAGCAGGGAAGAAACCCTCCGTGTTCCAGGAATCTATGTGCAGAAGGGCTAAGAATGTTTATTTTTCCTTGTTGACTTTCCCTAAATAAGGCTCAGCCATCAGCCAGACAAACAGGGCCAGGCCCAGCAGCTGTTTACCCAGTGTTTACAACAAAGAGGCTCCGCCATAGCAACAGGTGGAGATGTGCAGCTATTCACAGACAGGCCCTGCTGCAGTAATCCCCACGCAGTGCAGGCAGAGCCTTTGGGTGTCACTACTCTTTCCTGCTGCACGTAGGATCTGCTTAAAGGGGGCGGTTATGTGGAGCAGCAGGAGGAGTTAAAGGGGGCGGTTATGTGGAGCAGCAGGAGGAGTTAAAGGGGGCAGTTATGTGGAGCAGCAGGAGGAGATAAAGGGGGCGGTTATGTGGAGCAGGAGGAGTTAAAGGGGGCGGTTATGTGGAGCAGCAGGAGGAGTTAAAGGGGGCAGTTATGTGGAGCAGCAGGAGGAGTTAAAGGGGGCAGTTATGTGGAGCAGCAGGAGGAGATAAAGGGGGCGGTTATGTGGAGCAGGAGGAGTTAAAGGGGGCGGTTATGTGGAGCAGCAGGAGGAGTTAAAGGGGGCGGTTATGTGGAGCAGCAGGAGTTAAAGGGGGCGGTTATGTGGAGCAGCAGGAGGAGTTAAAAGGGGGCGGTTATGTGGAGCAGCAGGAGGAGTTAAAGGGGGCGGTTATGTGGAGCGATGTGAGGTCAGGAATAAATGGGGGGCGGAGGGGGGTTGAGCAAGTATGGGTCTGGTGGGGAGAAGTATAGGCTGGAGGGAGATAGGCATGGGCCGGGGAGGGAGGTGGGAGGTAAGGACATGGGAGGAAAGGACATAAGCATGGACTGGGGTGGTTGGGGCGATTGTTATAAGCTCGGGAGGAGGTATGAACCTGGGTGGTGGTGGGGGGAGGGGGGACTAAGGGTGGAGGAGATTTGGGCCTAGGGGGCAGGGAGGGGAGCAGCAGAGGGGGTAGCTGTGTGCCTATGTACAGCCTTAGAAGGTGGAGGAGCCTGGAAGAGGTTAGGGAGGAGTTATATGGGGCAAACCTTTGGTGCAGCGATAGGAGATATAGGGAGCGGTTATATGGGGCAATATCAGTAGTTATAAGGAGAGGTTATATAAGAGCCATAGGAGGTGTTAAAGGGAGAAATGATATGGGGCAATAGGAGTTATAGGGGGAGCGGTTATAAGGAGTGATAAGAGGAGTTATAAGAGGGTTATATGGAGCGATAAGAGTTGTTATAAGGAAGCATTATATGGAGCAATGGGAGGAGTTACAGCGAGGTATTATATGGGGCAATGGGAGTTACAGGAAGCATTTATATTGTGAAACAGGATGAGTTACAGGAGTTACTTGATACATATACATGAGCTCCTTAAATTTCCCCCTAAATCTGGCCTAATGCCCACCTTTTGCATCACGGTAAACGGTACTACATCTATCCTGTCGCCAAAGCACGTTTCCTTTTCCATTCACATTCATGGCATGGCCAGAATTTGTCGCTTCTTCCTCCGTAATATTGCCAAGATCCGCCCTTTCCTCTGTCAATCTACTGCTAATATTCTAATGCCTGCCCTTATTCTCTCCCGTCTGGATTGTTGTAACATACAGCTAACAGGCCTCCCTGCCTCACAACTTTCTCCCCTGCAATCTATCCCAAATTTGGCTGCTAGAATAATTTCACTTTCGCCCAAAACAGTATCCGCTAATCCCCTCCTTAAATCCCTCTCCTGGATTCCTACCAAATTTCAGATCACCTACAAAGTTCTCCTCCTTCCCTTCAAGGCTGTGCACTCATCTGCTCCTTTCTACATATCAACTTTGATCTCTCGCTATGGCCCTTATCGTCTCCTGCGCTCTACCCATAACTGTCTACTTTCCACCCCTTTCACCTCTACTGCTCTCTTGCCTTAAACCCTTCTCCCTCACTGCCCCTTATCTGCGGGACTCCCTCACTTACTATACACCGCCGTGCACCTTCTCAACCCACCTCTTAAATGAAGCATGCCAAGAGCCTGGACTCATGGTTATTATCACTCCTGCCAAGCACTGCCATCTACTGCACTTATTCCCTCACCTGCTGTCTCTGTAACTCTCCCAACATACCACATAGATTGTAAGCTCTCCGGAGCAGGGATTTCCTTTCCTACTATCTGACTGCGCTTATTGTATTATAATTCCCTGTACTGTAGTGTCTTTGTAAAGCACTGAGTACACTGTGGACAGTATATAAATAAAGCTATACATACATACATACATGCTAATTTGATGTATTCACTTTGCTTTTCTCCACTTTATTTCCAAGCTGCAGTGTTAACCCTTTGGAAGCCAGAGTGCCACAGCCCCTCCAGCAGAACCCTCTCACGAGCGCTGGACATTAACCCCTTCCATAGGGAAGGGACTTGTACTGCCCTGCACCTCGGAAGGGGCTAAAAATGGGAATTTCAGATGTTTATACCAACACACTGCAATGCAGCCAACTGTCCCCTAGTGCTATAAAAATAAACTACAGAATACACACAATTAGACTGTAAGCTCCTCGGGGCAGGGACTCCTCTTCCTTAATGTTATTTTTATGTCTAAAGCACTTATTCCCATGACCTGTTATTTATATTATCTGTTATTTATTTGATTACCACATGTATTTCTACTGTGAAGCGATATGTACATTAATGGCGCTATATAAATAAAGACATACAATACAATACAATACATAGGGCTGCAAACTGCAACAAAAATGCACAAGATTCATCAGACAAATCCAATTGATTGGGAGGGTTAACCAGTTTTGCAGCAGGGATACTTGAAGTCCTTTGCTGCCAGGGCAATGCATAGCTGGCAGTAGGAGGGTTAATTGCTGGCTGGGTGATAGTAACTGTGCTGCTCCCCGGGAACGCGTGCTGCGCTGGGAGAATGTTCAATGCATTTTCTCCCTGAGATATTCCCAGTTCTTAAAGCTTCCCGGGGGAATCGCTCAGACTGAGAGCGAGCGGCGTTCACCTGAGGTCTGGTACATTAAGTTTGACACTGATACTTTATTACCCACATGGGTATCTGCCTGTCCTTAAAACCCATTCTTAGTGACAATTAAAAAGCATCGCTATTTCCATGACTAGACCTTCCAATCCTTGGCTGGAGGCGCCTGCGACATGCAAATGAGAAGCAGAATTATTACATTACTTGAAAGGACTTTCGGGTAATTGAAATGAATGGATTAAAGAAAAGCCATAAATATCGGTTTCACAAATACTATTGCCTTACCGCTAGTGCTAATTAACCCCTTCAGTGCCAGAGGGATCCCCCAACACAATGCCCTGCTGCATTGTACAGCACTCCCAGCACGGGAGGTGTTTGAACGATTCCCCTGCCCCTCTTTAGAAGGCACATGGGTACAAAATAAATGTTTCCAAATTACCGAAACATTCAGCATAACATCAACTGATTTGTGGATGGCAGGAATTTCTTGTGTTGAAGTATGAGAATAATGTTTTGTCATATATAATTTACAGCAAAATGTACAAACCATTTAAAAAAAAAATCTTTATTTGGCACAGATGAAATCCAAACTTTTTGTGTTTCTTCCGTGAAATGGGCAGAAGGAATTGTTTTAAGAACAGTCTAATTATATTTAGACTTGTGCATTATAATTTAGATATCTTTTGCACAAAAGTATAATTTGCAATAATAAATATAGTAATTATGTATAATTGTGACACAAAATAATTCTGTTATGTGTTTTTGTTTTATACAAGTATAGCTGCATTTCATAAAACATCAGATTTAAAAACAAAGACAGAGCACAATTTAAACATATTTTAGCCGGACAGACAACCTTTTTTCAATTATTCAGACTCACATGGGAGAGATTGTTTTATTTATTTTTATCTGCTCTGAAGGTTTAAAGAAAAACGGCAAAAAAATAAAATCTGTAATCAGAACAAAATAGCGACAGAGAAGATGTCGCGCTTCGTAGAATCTACCCTCGGTAAATCTCTTTCTCTTACCCACTTAAACTAAGGTAGAGCGAATCCGGTATTATTTCTACAATAACTGGAACCTTTATACTGATCTTTAATAAACAAAAAAAACATATAAAATGTTCTGCGGAAAGCTTGCATATTTAATATACAATCATTTCTATGTCATTTATAGATCTGGACAGAGCCCCCTCAGTAAAAACAGTCACATTGTAATGAAGGAAGGAACGTCTAACAACCTATTCTAACTGCTAAGCTGCCTTTTTACTTATTTGGCTCAATAAAATGACAATGCCAGAGGTGAGTTTGTTATACTAAAGTAATGAGAAGGGGACCCTCTGATCTACGTTATTTCCATTTCTTATTATGTGTGTGGAAAGGTATATTCATATTTTTAATTTGAGTTTCGGATATGAGGTTCCACAGGAAAAACCTAATCCTTAAAATCCCTCCGAGCTGCACTAAAATGCGGTGATATTCTGCCTGAAACCAGCGGAATTCTCCTGGAATTATTAGTCAGTGCAATGGCAGGGAGAGCGGCACCAGAGCACAGGACCTGTTCAGTGAACAAAAAAATGAGAAACCGGGGAAGAAACAAGGGTGAAGCAAAAGGTTTACAGAAATATCCGTGGGTTATATCCTGACAAATACTGAGTAATGGGTCTTCACATCACGCTCGACCAGAAAATGCAAAAAGGGGCGAGTGGACGGTTCTGAATGATCTGTTATTTAAACTAATTCAATAAACATATATACAGTAGTAGTTCCAAGCAGTGAAAGCTCAGCTTGTGTCTGTGCTAGAGCTGTATATAAATTCAACAGTGTCAAATACTCTGATGCCACTGCGGGCACTTGAGTCTATTGGCCAGAAGATGGAAGGGACATTTTTAACCCCTAATGCATCCACATGCACAACAGATGTCTTCAGCACTCAAGGGGTTGTCACATTCTGCCCAAGTTGCTGAAAACTCCAGTATCTGGAGAAAATATCACATTTGGCAAACCTGAACTGCACTTTATCCTGAGCTACAATGAACAAATCCACTAAAACAATATATTTGAATTTACTGTTTAATTAGTGTCATTTTAGCCGGATAAATATTACTCTTTTATACTAGATTTCAGTTAGTTACCCCCAGAATTTAACCTCACTGACGAGATCAGTAAAATGATGCACATTGCTGAATCACACGGGTGATTTGGAAATCTCGGGATCAGCGTCTCGAGAAATTCCTGGAGACTTTTAGCACATACTGTAGCGAAACGCCACATTTGATGAGATACAATTAGGTAAAAGGGAACCATCACAGTTCGAACCCAGAGAAACAATATACACGGTACGCGTTGCAAAGGTGTGTTTATAAGATTTAACTGCACGTCAGGGACAGAGAGACTGCGGAGAAATTCCTGCAAACTTCCTCTTCGTATTTCCTTTCAGAACGGTGAATTGTTACGGTTTTAAGGAGCACCTTGAAAATGTATTTTTGGGAATGACGGCACAATGAAAGAACTGTAAAAATACTCATCCCGTTCCGGTTCAATGCAGCGTCAAGCTGGACCAGCTGTTTTTCAGGGGGACATTGGTACAAAGAGTTATTGTTCTCACTTTCTCCCAGATAAACATTCCCTCATTCAATGGGAGGATGAAGGGAACATAGCATAGCTCCATTACTTTGTTCCTGAGCCTGATGTTCTAACTTGCATAAAAAGGTATGGGTGGTTTAAAAATGGCCACTCTGCCCTATGATTGGAGGTTCGCACGTTTAGAATAGGGATAGGAAACTGAAGTCCTAGGACCACCCAACAGGTCAGGTTTTCAGGATATCCCTGCTTCAATACAGGTGAGCCACCTGCGCTGAAGCAGGGATATCTTGAAAACCTGACGTGATTATGGCCCTTGAGGACTGGAGTTGCCCACCCCTGATTTAGAAGTAGAATGGGAGGTTTCTTCAGAGTTAAATTTTAAATATTTAAACATGCACGCTGTGATATTTTACTGTTCCCTTAAAGTGCTTACACTCTCCACAGTGATTCTTACCTGTCCTTCTACACAGTGACACTCCACAAATCGCTTCCTTTTTTATTTTATAGGAAACAAATACATGTCCTGGTTATGTTGCTTAATAATTGTAGAACTGTTTGTAACATTTATTTCACACGTCAGGATGTATTTAGGAAAAAAAATTTTTTTTAATTTAGGACCAAAAAGCACATTTTATTTGTATATGACCGAAAAGTGAGAAATTTGCTGACTTGTAACAAATTGTGTAACAAGATTTTTCTGTCACAAAAAGCTACCTTGGAGTGTTTATTTCACTACAAATGAATAAGCAACGGAACAAAGATAAATGAAGCAACGTATTGTTAGGATGATAATATTCAGGGGCTCAACTCCAGTCCTCAAGAACCCCCAACAGGTCAGGTTTTCAGGATATCCCTGCTTCAGCACAGGTGGCTCAATCAGTCCCTGCTTCAGCACAGATGGCTCACTGATTGAGCCATCTGTGCTGAAGCTGGGATATCCTTAAAGTCTGACCTGTTGGGGGTCCTTGAGGACTGGAGTTGAGCGCCCCTGTTCTAAGTAATGACGTTTGGCATGCTGCAGTATGATCTGAGGTCGATCAGTCTCCCTGCTGCAAAACGGGAGCAAACACAAGCAGCACCAAGTTTATATGGTACATTCTCTTTAGTCTGGGGATGAAAGGATGAAAGAAAAGCCAAGCTACAGGAACCGAGGCTCCATCCTAACACTGCGCGACTTTCTAGCAATTTCCTTCCAAACCAAAGGCAAGCAGACCATTCCATGAATGGAAAAAAAGGAGAAAACCTGAAATATGAAGCATTTCTCCAAACAAATTAACCAGGATGGACTGCACCTGTTACGCGTGCGCGCGCACACACACACACACCAGGACTTGTGCAAAAATACAGAAAGTTTATTAGTTAGTAAGAAACTTTTTGCATAAGAGTCCTGTTGTGCCTGATATATATATATATATATATATATATATATATATATATATATATATATATATATATATATATATATATATATATATATATATATATAAAACACGGAAATAGCCGTGTTACTCCAGTTGCGGAGGAAGACAGAACTCTCAAAAGCTTGTCCTATGACATACATTGTTAGTCCAAATAAAAAGGTTATCACCTAATACTGAAGTACTCATTTATTCTGCACTATATATATATATATATATATATATATATATATATATATATATATATATATATATCTTGGGCCAATATTTACTCGCCCGGGGGTTAAATCCACTCGCCCGGGGCGAGCAAATGTATAGGTTTGTCGAACACTGTATATATATATATATATATATATATATATATATATATATATATATATATATATAAAAATACATATATATCTATATAGCAAATGGAAATTTGCTGTATGCTTTGCTGTGGAGGGGTTTTGTCACTTTTTTGACCCACTATAACTTAACTAAGTATATATATATATATATATATATATATATATATATATATATATATATATAAATTTTATCCCATTCATTAAAAACAAGATGGAATAAATAAAACCACACTGTAAAAAAAAAAAGATACAAACAAACCCATAGCATAAACATAAGAGGGTTACACTTAGTGAGAGAGGCTGCCTGGTAATATAGCCATGTACAGCACGCTCAGCAGAGTGGAGTGCTCTTTCTGACTGTCCCTTCTGCTGCCAAGGCGGTTCACGAGATTTTCTAGACAGCCCCTGTGGCTGAGCCGTCACCCAGCTTGTTAACTTCCCTCACACTGGCAGGAGAAAGCTCCCAGCCTCCAAGATCCTCGCTGTAACACTTGCACAAATCTTTAATTGTTTAGTTTAAGAATTGTGTTTTGACCGCAAGGGGATTTTGGCTGCGGCTCAAGAAGTGATAATGATATTTCGCTGCCAAAAACGTCTGCTGCGCTCTCGCTATGTTAATGTGCACTTTCAAGAAGCTCCAATTAACTGCATCAGCCTTCTCATGGAGCGCGCGGGAGAGAGACAGCGCAAGGCTCGTCTTTCTGCTGGAGACACACACAAAAAGTTGGAGACGGCGCTCAGGACAGCGTAATCTTCTTCCTAATGCTGGAACTTGGAGGGGGAGGCTGTGGAAGGAGCAGTTACAAGTTCATTAGGATTTGGGGATATTCTGCGGGCCGGATGAACCACTGCTTACAAAGTGACACACAACATGCACAATTCTAACTTGTGTGGCACCAGCAGATTTATTACCATGACGGGCGCATCTTATCCTGCTGCACCTCTGCAATCAGGGCTCGCAATTTGCAAATCGTTTGCATAAATTATACACATGGCAAGTGGGAGTGGAGTTCCAGTAATCAGAAGCACACATTAATGCCCCGGTTTAGTGTCTGAGTATTTGGGATACACAATGTGGCAGCGTCTTTTGGCCATGCTGAGCTGTCTGCCTCACACCATGCCATGCTCCCAGTAACAAGGTATCTGAACACAGTGAACTAGCAAAAATACTCTGAGTGACAAATGAAGATATATACCTCATTGGGGGGTCACAGAACCATTCCAGAGGTGACAGTGACGTGAAGGACATTACTAAATGCAGCCCACACCTGATGCGTAATGATACACAATCCAGTGTACACAAAAAAAACAACACAACTTCAACTAAGGAAATAACAAAAGCAGAGCCGACACCTCACCTACGGCAAAGCAGAGATATAGCACTGTTCTTGAAGTGGGTGCATCTGATTTAAAATGCCTGTGCCAGCTGCTTAAGACCTTAGACAGGTTATTGTCCTGTGCCTAAAGCACCAAAATTAGACTGTAAGCTCTGCGGGGCAGGGAGAAATTGTGCCCGTACACATTCCAAGCGCAGCACTGTGTATACTGCAGCAGCTGCAGCTATAACAGATATTTTAATAATGTCATTAACGCTACAGGACAAAGATATTTGTGAAATTCCCCCACACACAGGATTTAATCAACTGTGAGCAAGCAGCAAGCATCCAGCTCTCAGAAACACACCAACCTGCTTTTCCCCTGTACCATACATATTCTACTCTCCTCTCCTTAGAGATTGTTAGCTTCTTGGAGCAGGCACCTCCTTACCTGCGGTTCCAGTACATGTTAATGTTGATATTTTATGATTATCGTCTTGCGACCCCGTTGTGCTGTTACGTGGAATATATTTATAAATAAATTACAGTAATAATACCAGCCAATTATGAGACCCAAAATGGACTGCCGAGAAATATTCCGAATTCACTGACATAAAAACAATGTTAGTTGGAAAGATTGCGGCTGTATCAGGGAGATTCTGTACGTGCTAATTCCACGATGAGATGCAGAATAACAAGGTTCCTGATTAAAGCAGCACTCCTGGGAACATTATATATATTTTTTATATATGCCTTTGAAGCAGGGGATATCCGGAGCTGAACCCCGCTGATATCAACTGGCGGGGAGCCCCTGCTTCCTGAGATACTTACCTCCGTAGCGGGTGCCAGGATCTCTCTGCTATTTAAATGTCACATGGGCCAATAGGAAGCTGAAAGGGATGGCTTTCTATTGGCCCGCAGGACGCGGGGCATTTAAGCCGCCATTATGTTAGCCCAAACTAGCCCAGCCGGAGGTGCTACCGGCACAACAATCTGAGGTAAGTAATCTCGGGAAGCAGGGGGTCCCCATAGATTAAATCAACGCGGTTCTGCTCCAGAGACCCCCTGCTACAAACTTATTTTTTTTTTTTAAAGTGTCCCAAGTTTGCTGCTTTAAGAGAACATAAGAAAGAGGTGAAACTTTCCCTATTAAGTTGATTAATTCTTTTTAAGGAAGCCTGAGATGTTGGCAAGTTGTTGAATAAAGTGTTTTTATCTGCTAAGAAAGACTGTCCCTCTAGAAAGGTAACCAGAAAACTAAGATATTTTCTTCTACACATCTTAATGGGACAACCAGGTATTACGCCATCTTATTCTCTATATTCAGAATTTCTCAAAACACTTTACAAAGTTATCATTTTGAAAATGAGATGGGGAAAAAAAAACAAAACAAACTAGCAAGAGAAACAGAACGGGTAAGGGCTGAATAGCACGGACTTGGAGCCTGGTTCACATCCCCGGTGTCCGCTCCTTGTAACCTCCGGCAAGTCCCATTATCCCCCTGTGCCTCAGGCACCAAAATTAGATTGTAAACTCTATGGCAAGATTTTCCAGGGGGGGGCGGCGGTTGCAGAGGCCCCCGCACTCTTCCCCAATGCATTTAAATTCAATGCCGGGGGATCGCGTGAGGCCTCTGCAACTTCCCTTACCTTGTCGTCGGCGACGCGTCGCCAAGGCAACGTGGCGTCAAATGACGCAGCGGGTGTCATTTGTCACCGAAGACAAGGTAAGGAGCGTGGGCACGAACGGGGGGGGGGCGACAGGCAAGGGGGCGCAGGGGCAAAAGTTTGTGCCCCCCTGCTCTACGGGACAGGGACTCACTGTGTCTGCAAAATTCTATGTACTGTGTATACTATCACTATAGAAAAGAAAATGATGATGATAATTATGACAGTAACAAAACAGGTAACAGAACAACTAAGAATAACAACGTGAGTAACAGAACTGGTTAACTCACTTTTTACTGGGAGTATTTTCTTTAAAAGATCCCTTTCTGCCATAGAAGGGCAGAGTTACAATGTATTTGCTGGAACCTGTTTACTTTATATAACACCCCCCTCCCCTGCACCCCCCCCCCCCCCCCTATTCTATAGAAGTTTTTTTTTTTTTTTCCTTGAGGAATGCATCTTAAAGTTTGGCAAGTTCTTTCTGAAGTTGACACAGGCAGATAAATGACTCAGAGAACACATGCTCTGAGCCTGCCATGTATCAGCGGAGACAAAATAAACAAGCAGCAGTAAGCAGGGAGTAAATGGAAACCAGGTTTACATAAAGTAGCTTTTATGAAAAGTCTGAGAATGCATAGGTGAGACTCCAGGGGGAGAGGAGCAGCTCACATTGTGCCCCATAGTTTATAGAATGAAAAGGGCTTTCGCTGATAACATCTTGGAGCTCCCTAAAAGGCTTCTAACGTGCCGCAGCTAGGATTTTACCCTTTCAGTGCCAAAGGGGCATACAACACATTGAAGGTTGAGGGCAACAGTGTATCTCATCTCTGTAATGGCACCTTGAGTACCTGGCAACCCAAAGTAACGTACTACATGCTGGCTCTGTATCGCTAATCCAGTGTTTTTCAACAGGGGTTCCTAGGAACCCTTGGGTTCCCCAGATATCCCTAAAGGGTTCCTTGACATTTTCAGGTCATTTGAAAATTGTACCAAATACAGAAGAATTTACAATGCATCTGATCTCAGACGCGCTATTAGAGAGGGCTGGGGTTCCTTACAATGCATCTGATCTCAGAAGCGCTATAGAGGGGGTTGGGGTTCCTTTCAATGCATCTGATCTCAGAAGCGCTATTAGAGAGGGTTGGGGTTCCTTACAATGCATCTGATCTCAGACGCGCTATTAGAGAGAATTGGGGTTCCTTACAATGCTTCGGATCTCAGACGCGCTATTAGAGAGAGTTGGGGTTCCTTACAACGCATCTGATATCAGACGCACTATTAGAGGGGGTCGGGGTTCCTTACAATGCATCTGATCTCAGACGCACTATTAGAGGGGGTTGGGGTTCCTTACAATGCATCTGATCTCAGAAGCGCTATTAGAGGGGGTTGGGGTTCCTTACAATGCATCTGATCTCAGAAGCGCTATTAGAGAGGGTTGAGGTTCCTTACAATGCATCTGATCTCAGACACGCTATTAGAGAGGGTTGAGGTTCTACAGCTTTTCACGTAGGGTTCCTTAACCAAATATAGATTGGAAACCACAGCACTAATCTCAAGGGGTCACTTTGTTGATGCTGGTTTTCTTGGGTTCATTGCCGTTTAGGGATTGTCATGCTCATCCTACTGAATCTTGGGAGTTTCACTTCTCCCTATTGTCAGCATCTAAGGTAATGATCTTTACTAGAAAGCCGTTTAAAAAAAACCAGAAGAAAATAGAATGACACTATGTTAGCTATGGATGGGTAACTCACTGGTATCTGCAGGGACCAGCGATATACAACACTGCACACATTGAGTTATATGACTCAGCTGACGGCACTGCAAAAGATACACTTTGAATCGCATAATAACCTATTGCGTTTTTTTGAGGGGTGTATAAAATGGCAGTCGTTTCCTCTTACAGGAAGTACTGGTATTGCTGTCCAATGTTCTTGTGATTTATGGGAATACAAAATAAATTCAGATTCCACAGAAAGCTTCCAGAGAAAGTTTTGCTTTCCCCGAGTCCAAATACAGATCTGGGTGGATTGTACATGGAAATCATAAACACCAGTTTAAAATGTCCACAGACAGACACTTTGCTTATCTGGGGGGGAATTATGTGGGTGCGACTTACTCACTGAGAAAGGCAGCGTCACTCCCTGTGTCTTGCTCTTTAAGAGCTATATTTCCCTGTTAATGTCACTATCTCCTCTGCCTCTCCTTGCATAGGACTTGTGCCATTTCCTGACTGTCAGCCAATCAGGAGCAGCGACCTCACGGGTCAAAGTTAGATAGGTTCAAAGGCAGCTTCCTGTTGATGGCCGTTTTAGGCTCCTGACATTGCCTTCATGTTGGGGGTGGATTTCGGGGGTTCATGGAGGTTAGGCTGGTATCTCCAGGCAAACGTGAAAATAATATTAGTAAAGTAGCACACAGTACTTTATTGAATCGGTTCATCAGGATCTGTATCTTGTGACTATCACAGCCAAGTAAATGTTTGGAAGTTTGCATTCCAACCATGAAGTCCATTTACCAACGGCTCTCAGGTGCAGAAATGGTGCGACACTGGAGCAAAAACCAGAATACGGACCCAGAAAGTAATTCCAATACCATTTTTCTCTTTGATAATTCCGGCGTAGTTTTTCAGTGCCATTTTGTTGTTTTTTTAATCAACCGCATTGTTTATAAAGGTCTTCCCGGTGTACCACAAGCAGAAAGCAAAAGTGCGACGTGGCACAGAGCCCAGCGACGGCGTGGCAACGTGAGAGTTAAAATCCTCCAGCCGCCTTGCACTTGGAGGCTGTGTACCCCCTGAAGCCCCATGCAGGGGTCAGATGCAGGACTGCCGTGTCAAGTTACAAGAATGTGAAGAAAGGGAGATTTAGGACTCGGGATGCCACACAGTAGAGTGTGTTGTTTGTCTGCCTTTGAAATAAGAGGCAGCCGGGAGAGCAGGAGGAGGAGAATCAGCACCAAAAATATTTCTATGAATTATAGCTTGCCCTTGGCTATGACTTGTGGCGGGTGGGGGTGCTTTCGGGGGATCACATTTCCACAGGTGCTCTTTTGTTTTTCTTCCAAGTTCATTTTATGGGGTTTTTTTTTTTTTTTGGTTTTTGCATTCTGTCCATCACCGAAATATGCGATGTTGAAGGGAGCCTTTTATCTAATGATAACTGCTCAGCCGGCCAAATGACTCTTAATAAAAAAAAAAAAAGAACCAAACCTAGAGAAGCCTAATGCCTAAATAGCACTTCCTCAATCAGTGGGAACTCGCCCAGTGACCTGCAAAGCACCTTCGTTAAGTTAAGAAAACATTGCTTCAGAAATTACAACAACCTCCTAACAGGCAATTCCCTCGCCATTAGCGATCATATTTTCCACCCTTACGTGTGGGGCTCAGCTTCAGTCGGGTTTTTTTTTCTCCTGGTCTTGGGTAACTGGAGAAACATTTTTCGGCGTGTGATAACTTTCATTGGACCAAAATGAGATCCGAGAATGTGAAAAGTCTGTTCTTCGGTTTCTTCTCCTGCAGTTACGTAAACGGCTGGACTTTTAATTAAAGGGGGATGGGGTGGGGGGGGGGGGGGAGACTAACCGTTTATCTTATGGGAGAAAAAAATAAATACAAAATAAAAAATCCGGGTTTTGAGGGTCACGGATGTGTTCCTTTCTCCATAATAAATAACATAAATTGTTGGGTGTTTTTTTTCTTCCTCCATAAACTGCAATAGTGGCGATCGAGGCATTCAGTTCAATGGGAGTTTGTAATGTATGAAATAGTGCCCTAATCGGCAGTCTAGGACGCTTGGTCACGACCAAACCTCCGCCGCCAGAATAACTCACCGCCAGGACACCTTGCCACCTGACATGTTGCCGATCCGATCCCTGCTCAGATCTCCTGTCCCTGATCGCGGGCAGGAGATTTAAAGATGGGAGTGGGCGGTCGCACAGGACATCTGAGCAGGGATCTCAGTGACAGCGGGGATCGGAGCGGCGACATGTCATGTGGCGAGGTGTCCTGGCGGTGAGTTCTTCTGCGGCAGAGCACCGGCGGAGCTTTGGTTGCGGCCTTACGTCCTGTTCCGCTAATCGGCACCATAGCAGTTTAAGAAGTAACCCACATTGCAACACAACCAACCAGTGGAAATGCTTGCAAGGGACAGCTGGAAGAGGGAGAAGTGTTAGTTACTATAAATAATAGAGATTTTAGTTATTTAATAAGTTTACCTTGGATTGTAAGTTCCTTGGGGCAGGGACTCCTATTTCCCTTCCGTTTACCTTTATGTTTAGTGCTCCTATCTGCATTTTGCACATGTAGTTACATGGATATTAAATGATCTGCTTATTCCTACTGTAAAGCATCGCATACCATGATCATATAGAAATAAACATGGCAAGAACATGTAAGAGCAATGTTTGGCATGTTTGGGACTGGGACAGCGCCTTTGTTAAACCAGCAACCCCCCCTGAATGTTTTTTTTCTTTTACCTAGCCTAAACCAACTTTATTTATGGTTTCCAAACATCAGGGCACCCCACAGTTCCCAACATTTTAGTATTTTTTTTGTAGTACTTTCGACACCACAAAACTACCAACATGGTTAGCCAGGAGTACCAACATGTGCAGAGCCATGAGTACCAACATGTGCAGAGCCAGGAGTACCAACATGTGCAGAGCCATGAGTACCAACATGTGCAGAGCCATGAGTACCAACATGTGCAGAGCCAGGAGTACCAACATGTGCAGAGCCAGGAGTACCAACATGTGCAGAGCCAGGAGTACCAACATGTGCAGAGCCAGGAGTACCAACATGTGCAGAGCTAGGAGTACCAACATGTGCAGAGCCAGGACTACCAACATGTGCAGAGCCAGGACTACCAACATGTGCAGAGCCAGGACTACCAACATGTGCAGAGCTAGGAGTACCAACATGTGCAGAGCCAGGAGTACCAACATGTGCAGAGCCAGGATTACCAACATGTGCAGAGCCAGGATTACCAACATGTGCAGCCAGGACTACCAACATGTGCAGAGCCAGGAGTACCAACATGTGCAGAGCCAGGAGTACCAACATGTGCAGAGCCAGGACTACCAACATGTGCAGAGCCAGGACTACCAACATGTGCAGAGCCAGGACTACCAACATGTGCAGAGCCAGGACTACCAACATGTGCAGAGCCAGGACTACCAACATGTGCAGAGCCAGGACTACCAACATGTGCAGAGCCAGGACTACCAACATGTGCAGAGCCAGGACTACCAACATGTGCAGAGCCAGGACTACCAACATGTGCAGAGCCAGGATTACCAACATGTGCAGAGCCAGGACTACCAACATGTGCAGAGCCAGGACTACCAACATGTGCAGAGCCAGGACTACCAACATGTGCAGAGCCAGGACTACCAACATGTGCAGAGCCAGGACTACCAACATGTGCAGAGCCAGGACTACCAACATGTGCAGAGCCAGGACTACCAACATGTGCAGAGCCAGGACTACCAACATGTGCAGAGCCAGGACTACCAACATGTGCAAAGCCAGGACTACCAACATGTGCAGAGCCAGGAGTACCAACATGTGCAGAGCCATGAGTACCAACATGTGCAGAGCCATGAGTACCAACATGTGCAGAGCCAGGAGTACCAACATGTGCAGAGCTAGGAGTACCAACATGTGCAGAGCCAGGACTACCAACATGTGCAGAGCCAGGAGTACCAACATGTGCAGAGCCAGGAGTACCAACATGTGCAGAGCCAGGAGTACCAACATGTGCAGAGCCAGGAGTACCAACATGTGCAGAGCTAGGACTACCAACATGTGCAGAGCCAGGAGTACCAACATGTGCAGAGCCAGGAGTACCAACATGTGCAGAGCCAGGAGTACCAACATGTGCAGAGCCAGGAGTACCAACATGTGCAGAGCTAGGAGTACCAACATATGCAGCCAGGACTACCAACATGTGCAGAGCCAGGACTACCAACATGTGCAGAGCCAGGACTACAACATGTGCAGAGCTAGGAGTACCAACATGTGCAGAGCTAGGAGTACCAACATGTGCAGAGCCAGGAGTACCAACATGTGCAGAGCCAGGATTACCAACATGTGCAGAGCCAGGATTACCAACATGTGCAGAGCCAGGACTACCAACATGTGCAGAGCCAGGAGTACCAACATGTGCAGAGCCAGGACTACCAACATGTGCAGAGCCAGGACTACCAACATGTGCAGAGCCAGGACTACCAACATGTGCAGAGCCAGGACTACCAACATGTGCAGAGCCAGGACTACCAACATGTGCAGAGCCAGGACTACCAACATGTGCAGAGCCAGGACTACCAACATGTGCAGAGCCAGGACTACCAACATGTGCAGAGCCAGGACTACCAACATGTGCAGAGCCAGGACTACCAACATGTGCAGAGCCAGGACTACCAACATGTGCAAAGCCAGGACTACCAACATGTGCAGAGCCAGGACTACCAACATGTGCAGAGCCAGGACTACCAACATGTGCAGCCAGGACTACCAACATGTGCAGCCAGGACTACCAATATCTGCAGCTAGAAATACACACTTGACCACAGGGTCACCAATAGAAAGCAGATATTCTGCTCAGTGCCGGAGGCACAGGAACCAGGATGTTGGTGCTTAGGTCCAGATTTTCCTCTGTAATGTAGAGTTCTGTCTGACACCATCTCATGGCATGTGTACATGTTCTGTCACAAACACCTGCATGAGACTGAATGTACGCATAGCACAGACCTCCTGGCATGGGCTTTGCCTTTCGAAAACCCAGAGGATATTCCAGAGATTCTGGTGTCAGTGTAAAACAATATAGTCCCGCATTACCTCTGCCCATGGGAGCTGCTTATCGAAGCTCCAAAGTCTTGAGAAGCAAAGTAGAAAGAGTGCATCATAACATAAAGGAATTTATGCATCCAAAATAATCACAGCCTTTATCCAGATAAATACCCTTTACTTTCTACTGTGCTTCTGAAGATGTATCTAGGACAGTAGCAGGGAGTCCGGGAGTTGAGAGCACAGGTATCCCAATAAAAGCAGCACTTCTGGAGACACTTCTATTTTGTTCTTTTTAAAAAAAAATAGGTTTGAAGCAGGGGGTCTCGGGAGCTGAACAGCGTTGATTTCAAACTACACTGACTCCCACGGGGCTCGCAGCATATCACACTGACTCCCACGGGGCCCGCAGCATATCACACTGACTCCCACGGGGCTCGCAGCATATCACACTGACTCCCACGGGGCCCGCAGCATATCACACTGACTCCCACGGGGGTCGCAGCATATCACACTGACTCCCACGGGGCCCGCAGCATACTACACTGACTCCCACGGGGCTCGCAGCATATCACACTGACTCCCACGGGGCTCGCAGCATATCACACTGACTCCCACGGGGGTCGCAGCATATCACACTGACTCCCACAGGGCTCGGAGAATATCACACTGACTCCCACTGGGGCCGCAGCATATCACACTGACTCCCACGGGAGCCGCAACATATCACACTGACTCCCACGGGGCCCGCAGCATATCACACTGACTCCTACGGGGGCTCGCAGCATATCACACTGACTCCCACGGGGGCTCGCAGCATATCACACTGACTCCCAAGGAGACCGCAGCATATCATACTGACTCCCACGGGGCTCACAGCATATCACACTGACTCCCACGGGGCCCGCAGCACATCACACTGACTCCCACAGAGGCCGCAGCATATCACACTGACTCCCACAGTAGCCGCAGCATATCACACTGACTCCCACGGGGCCCGCAGCATATCACACTGACTCCCACGGGGCTCGCAGCATATCACACTGACTCCCACGGGGCCCGCAGCATATCACACTGACTCCCACGGGGCTCGCAGCATATCACACTGACTCCCACGGGGCCCGCAGCATATCACACTGACTCCCACGGGGGTCGCAGCATATCACACTGACTCCCACGGGGCCCGCAGCATACTACACTGACTCCCACGGGGCTCGCAGCATATCACACTGACTCCCACGGGGCTCGCAGCATATCACACTGACTCCCACGGGGCTCGGAGAATATCACACTGACTCCCACTGGGGCCGCAGCATATCACACTGACTCCCACGGGAGCCGCAACATATCACACTGACTCCCACGGGGCTCGCAGCATATCACACTGACTCCCAAGGAGACCGCAGCATATCATACTGACTCCCACGGGGCTCGCAGCATATCACACTGACTCCCACGGGGCCCGCAGCATATCACACTGACTCCCACAGAGGCCGCAGCATATCACACTGACTCCCACAGTGGCCGCAGCATATCACATTGACTCCCACGGGAGCCTCAGCATATCACACTGACTCCCACGGGAGCCGCAACATATCACAGACTCCCACAGGAGCCGCAGCATATCACACTGACTCCCACGGGGCCCGCAGCATATCACACTGACTCCCACGGGGGCCGCAGCATATCACACTGACTCCCACGGGGGTCGCAGCATATCACACTGACTCCCACGAAGGTCGCAGCATATCACACTGACTCCCACGGGGCCCGCAGCATATCACACTGACTCCCACGGGGCTCGCAGCATATCACACTGACTCCCACGGGAGCCTCAGCATATCACACTGACTCCCACGGGAGCCGCAACATATCACAGACTCCCACATGAGCCGCAGCATATCACACTGACTCCCACGGGGCCCGCAGCATATCACACTGACTCCCACGGGGGCCGCAGCATATCACACTGACTCCCACGGGGGTCGCAGCATATCACACTGACTCCCACGGGGCCCGCAGCATATCACACTGACTCCCACGGGGGTCGCAGCATATCACACTGACTCCCACGGGGCCCGCAGCATATCACACTGACTCCCACGGGGCTCGCAGCATATCACACTGACTCCCACGGGGCCCGCAGCATATCACAGTGACTCCCACGGGGGTCGCAGCATATCACACTGACTCCCACGGGAGCCGCAGCATATCACACTGACTCCCACGGGGGTCGCAGCATATCACACTGACTCCCACGGGAGCCGCAGCATATCACACTGACTCCCACGGGGCTCGCAGCATATCACACTGACTCCCACGGGGCCCGCAGCATATCACAGTGACTCCCACGGGGGTCGCAGCATATCACACTGACTCCCACGGGAGCCGCAGCATATCACACTGACTCCCACGGGGGTCGCAGCATATCACACTGACTCCCACGGGAGCCGCAGCATATCACACTGACTCCCACGGGGCTCGCAGCATATCACACTGACTCCCACGGGAGCCGCAGCATATCACAGACTCCCACGGGGGCCGCAGCATATCACACTGACTCCCACGGGGGCCGCAGCATATCACACTGACTCCCACGGGGGCCGCAGCATATCACACTGACTCCCACGGGGGCCGCAGCATATCACACTGACTCCCACGGGTGTCGCAGTATATCACACTGACTCCCACGGGGCCCGCAGCATATCACACTGACTCCAACGGGGCCGCAGCATATCACACTGACTCCCACGGGGCCCGCAGCATATCACACTGACTCCCACGGGGCCGCAGCATATCACACTGACTCCCACAGAGACCACAGCATATCACACTGACTCCCACGGGGCTCGCAGCATATCACACTGACTCCCACGGGGCTCGCAGCATATCACACTGACTCCCACGGGGCCCGCAGCATATCACACTGACTCCCACGGGGCCCGCAGCATATCACACTGACTCCCACGGGAGCCGCAGCATATCACACTGACTCCCACGGGGCCCGCAGCATATCACACTGACTCCCACGGGGCTCGCAGCATATCACACTGACTCCCACGGGAGCCTCAGCATATCACACTGACTCCCACGGGAGCCGCAACATATCACAGACTCCCACGGGAGCCGCAACATATCACAGACTCCCACAGGAGCCGCAGCATATCACACTGACTCCCACGGGGCTCGCAGCATATCACACTGACTCCCACGGGGGTCGCAGCATATCACACTGACTCCCACGAAGGTCGCAGCATATCACACTGACTCCCACGGGGCCCGCAGCATATCACACTGACTCCCACGGGGCTCGCAGCATATCACACTGACTCCCACGGGGCCCGCAGCATATCACAGTGACTCCCACGGGGGTCGCAGCATATCACACTGACTCCCACGGGAGCCGCAGCATATCACACTGACTCCCACGGGGGTCGCAGCATATCACACTGACTCCCACGGGAGCCGCAGCATATCACACTGACTCCCACGGGGCTCGCAGCATATCACACTGACTCCCACGGGGCTCGCAGCATATCACACTAACTCCCACGGGAGCCGCAGCATATCACAGACTCCCACGGGGGCCGCAGCATATCACACTGACTCCCACGGGGGCCGCAGCATATCACACTGACTCCCACGGGGGCCGCAGCATATCACACTGACTCCCACGGGGGCCGCAGCATATCACACTGACTCCCACGGGGGCAGCAGCATATCACACTGACTCCCACGGGGGCCGCAGCATATCACACTGACTCCCACGGGTGTCGCAGTATATCACACTGACTCCCACGGGAGCCGCAGCATATCACACTGACTCCCACGGGGCCCGCAGCATATCACACTGACTCCCACGGGGCCGCAGCATATCACACTGACTCCCACGGGGCCCGCAGCATATCACACTGACTCCCACGGGGCCGCAGCATATCACACTGACTCCCACAGAGACCACAGCATATCACACTGACTCCCACGGGGCTCGCAGCATATCACACTGACTCCCACGGGGCTCGCAGCATATCACACAGACTCCCACGGGGGCCGCAGAATATCACACTGACTCCCACGGGGCCCGCAGCATATCACACTGACTCCCACGGGGCCCAAAGCATATCACACTGACTCCCACGGGGCCCGCAGCATATCACACTGACTCCCACGGGGTCCGCAGCATATCACACTGACTCCCACAGAGACCGCAGCATATCACACTGACTCCCACAGGGCCGCAGCATATCACACTGACTCCCACGGGGGCCGCAGCATATCACACTGACTCCCACGGGAGCCGCAGCATATCACACTGACTCCCACAGAGACCGCAGCATATCACACTGACTCCCACGTGGGCCGCAGCATATCACACTGACTCCCACGGGGCTCGCAGCATATCACACTGACTCCCACGGGGCCCGCAGCATATCACACTGACTCCCACGGGGGCCGCAGCATATCACACTGACTCCCACGGGGCTCTGAGAATATCATACTGACTCCCACGGGGGCCGCAGCATATCACACTGACTCCCACGGGGCCCGCAGAATATCACACTGACTCCCACGGGGCCCGCAGAATATCACACTGACTCCCACAGGGCTCGCAGCATATCACACTGACTCCCACGGGGGCCGCAGAATATCACACTGACTCCCACGGGGCCCACAGAATATCACACTGACTCCCACGGGGCCAGCAGAATATCACACTGACTCCCACGGGGGTCGCAGCATATCACACTGACTCCCACGGGGCTCGCAGCATATCACACTGACTCCCACGGGGGTCGCAGCATATCACACTGACTCCCACGGGGCCCGCAGCATATCACACTGACTCCCACGGGGCTCGCAGCATATCACACTGACTCCCACGGGGCTCGCAGCATATCACACTGACTCCCACGGGGCCCGCAGCATATCACACTGACTCCCACGGGGGTCGCAGCATATCACACTGTCTCCCACGGGAGCCGCAGCATATCACAGACTCCCACGGGAGCCGCAGCATATCACACTGACTCCCACGGGTGTCGCAGCATATCACACTGACTCCCACGGGAGCCGCAGCATATCACACTGACTCCCACGGGGGCCGCAGCATATCACACTGACTCCCACGGGGGCCGCAGCATATCACACTGACTCCCACTGGGGCCGCAGCATATCACACTGACTCCCACGGGGCTCGCAGCATATCACACTGACTCCCACGGGTGTCGCAGCATATCACACTGACTCCCACGGGGCTCGCAGCATATCACACTGACTCCCACGGGGCCCGCAGCATATCACACTGACTCCCACGGGGCTCGGAGCATATCACACTGACTCCCACGGGGCTCGCAGCATATCACACTGACTCCCACGGGGGCCGCAGCATATCACACTGACTCCCACGGGGGCCGCAGCATATCACACTGACTCCCACGGGGCTCGCAGAATATCACACTGACTCCCACGGGGCCCACAGCATATCACACTGACACCCACGGGGCCCAAAGCATATCACACTGACTCCCACGGGGCCCGCAGCATATCACACTGACTCCCACGGGGTCCGCAGCATATCACACTGACTCCCACAGAGACCGCAGCATATCACACTGACTCCCACGGGAGCCGCAATATATCACACCGACTCCCACGGGAGCCGCAGCATATCACACTGACTCCCACGGGGGTCGCAGCATATCACACTGACTCCCACGGGGGTCGCAGCATATCACACTGACTCCCACGGGGCCCGCAGCATATCACACTGACTCCCACGGGAGCCACAGCATATCACACCGACTCCCACGGGGGTCGCAGCATATCACACCGACTCCCACGGGGGCCGCAGCATATCACACCGACTCCCACGGGAGCCGCAGCATATCACACCGACTCCTACGGGGGCTCGCAGCATATCACACTGACTCCCACGGGGGCTCGCAGCATATCACACTGACTCCCACAGAGACCGCAGCATATCACACTGACTCCCACGGGAGATGCAGCATATCACACTGACTCCCACGGGGCTCGCAGCATATCACACTGACTCCCACGGGGGCCGCAGAATATCACACTGACTCCCACGGGGCCCGCAGCATATCACACTGACTCCCACGGGGTCCGCAGCATATTACACTGACTCCCACGGGAGCCACAGCATATCACACTGACTCCCACGGGGGTCGCAGCATATCACACTGACTCCCACGGGGCCCGCAGCATATCACACTGATTCCCACGGGGCCCGCAGCATATCACACTGACTCCCACGGGGGCCGCAGCATATCACACTGACTCCCACAGAGACCGCAGCATATCACACTGACTCCCACGGGGCTCGCAGCATATCACACTGACTCCCACGGGGCTCGCAGCATATCACACTGACTCCCACGGGGGCCGCAGCATATCACACTGACTCCCACGGGGCTCGCAGCATATCACACTGACTCCCATGGGGGCCGCAGTATATCACACTGACTCCCACGGGGCTCGCAGAATATCACACTGACTCCTACGGGGGCCGCAGCATATCACACTGACTCCCACGGGGCCCGCAGCATATCACACTGACTCCCACGGGGTCCGCAGCATATCACACTGACTCCCACAGAGACCGCAGCATATCACACTGACTCCCATGGGGGCCGCAGTATATCACACTGACTCCCACGGGGCTCGTAGAATATCACACTGACACCCACGGGGCCCGCAGCATATCACACTGACTCCCACGGGGCCCAAAGCATATCACACTGACTCCCACGGGGCCCGCAGCATATCACACTGACTCCCACAGAGACCGCAGCATATCACACTGACTCCCACGGGAGCCGCAGCATATCACACTGACTCCCACGGGGGTCGCAGCATATCACACTGACTCCCACGGGGCCCGCAGCATATCACACTGACTCCCACGGGGCCCGCTGCATATCACACTAACTCCCACAGGGGTCGCAGCATATCACACTGACTCCCACGGGGGCCGCAGCATATCACACTGACTCCCACGGGAGCCGCAGGATATCACACCGACTCCTACGGGGGCTCGCAGCATATCACACTGACTCCCACGGGGGCTCGCAGCATATCACACTGACTCCCACAGAGACCGCAGCATATCATACTGACTCCCACGGGAGATGCAGCATATCACACTGACTCCCACGGGGCCCGCAGCATATCACACTGACTCCCACAGAGGCCGCAGCATATCACACTGACTCCCACATTGGCCGCAGCATATCACACTGACTCCCACGGGAGCCGCAGCATATCTCACTGACTCTCACGGGAGCCGCAACATATCACAGACTCCCACGGGAGCCGCAGCATATCACACTGACTCCCACGGGGGCCGCAGCATATCACACTGACTCCCACGGGGGCCGCAGCATATCACACTGACTCCCACGGGGGTCGCAGCATATCACACTGACTCCCACGGGGCCCGCAGCATATCACACTGACTCCCACGGGGGCCGCAGCATATCACACTGACTCCCACAGAGACCGCAGCATATCACACTGACTCCCACGGGGCCCGCAGCATATCACACTGACTCCCACGGGGCCGCAGCATATCACACTGACTCCCACGGGGGCCGCAGCATATCACACTGACTCCCACAGAGACCGCAGCATATCACACTGACTCCCACGGGGCCCGCAGCATATCACACTGACTCCCACGGGGCTCGCAGCATATCACACTGACTCCCACGGGGCCCGCAGCATATCACACTGACTCCCACGGGGCTCGCAGCATATCACACTGACTCCCACGGGGCTCGCAGCATATCACACTGACTCCCACGGGGCCCGCAGCATATCACACTGACTCCCACGGGGCCCGCAGCATATCACACTGACTCCCACGGGGCCCGCAGCATATCACACTGACTCCCACGGGGCTCGGAGCATATCACACTGACTCCCACGGGGCTCGCAGCATATCACACTGACTCCCACGGGGCTCGCAGAATATCACACTGACTCCCACGGGGGCCACAGCAAATCACACTAACTCCCACGGGAGCCGCAGCATATCACACTGACTCCCACGGGGCTCGCAGAATATCACACTGACTCCCACGGGGCCCGCAGCATATCACACTGACTCCCACGTGGCTCGCAGAATATCACACTGACTCCCACGGGGCTCGCAGCATATCACACTGACTCCCACGTGGCTCGCAGAATATCACACTGACTCCCACGGGGCCCGCAGCATATCACACTGACTCCCACGGGGCTCGCAGAATATCACACTGACTCCCACGGGGCCCGCAGCATATCACACTGACTCCCAAGGGGGCTCGCAGCATATCACACTGACTCCCACGGGAGCCGCAGCATACCACACTGACTCCCATGGGAGCCGCAGCATATCACAGTGACTCCCACGGGAGCCGCAGCATATCACACTGACTCCCACGGGGCTCGCAGAATATCACACTGACTCCCACAGAGACCGCAGCATATCACACTGACTCCCACGGGAGCCGCAGCATATCACAGTGACTCCCACGGGGCTCGCAGAATATCACACTGACTCCCACAGAGACCGCAGCATATCACACTGACTCCCACGGGGCCCGCAGCATATCACACTGACTCCCACGGGGCTCGCAGAATATCACACTGACTCCCACAGAGACCACAGCATATCACACTGACTCCCACGGGAGCCGCAGCATATCACAGTGACTCCCACGAGGGTCGCAGCATATCACACTGACTCCCACGGGGCCCGCAGCATATCACACTGACTCCCACGGGGCCCGCAGCATATCACACTGACTCCCACAGAGGCTGCAGCATATCACACTGACTCCCACGGGGCTCGCAGCATATCACACTGACTCCCACGGGGCTCGCAGCATATCACACTGACTCCCACGGGAGCCGCAGCATATCACACTGACTCCCACGTGGCTCGCAGCATATCACACTGACTCCCACGGGGGCCGCAGCATATCACACCGACTCCCACGGGGCCCGCAACATATCACACTGACTCCCACAGAGACCGCAGCATACCACACTGACTCCCACGGGAGCCGCAGCATATCACACTGACTCCCATGGGGGCCGCAGCATATCACACCGACTCCCACGGGGCCCGCAGCATATCACACTGACTCCCACAGAGACCGCAGCATACCACACTGACTCCCACGGGGCCGCAGCATATCACACTGACTCCCACGGGGCTCACAGCATATCACACTGACTCCCACGGGAGCCGCAACATATCACACTGACTCCCATGGGGGCCGCAGTATATCACACTGACTCCCACGGGGCCGCAACATATCACACTGACTCCCACGGGGGCCGCAGTATATCACACTGACTCCCACGGGGCTCGCAGAATATCACACTGACTCCCACGGGGCCCGCAGCATATCACACTGACTCCCACAGGGCCCAAAGCATATCACACTGACTCCCACGGGGCCCGCAGCATACCACACTGACTCCCACGGGGCCGCAGCATATCACACTGACTCCCACGGGGCTCGCAGCATATCACACTGACTCCCACGGGGCCCGCAGCATATCACACTGACTCCCACGGGGCCGCAGCATATCACACTGACTCCCACGGGGCTCGCAGCATATCACACTGACTCCCACGGGAGCCGCAGCATATCACACTGACTCCCATGGGGGCCGCAGTATATCACACTGACTCCCACGGGGCTCGCACAATATCACACTGACTCCCACGGGGCCCGCAGCATATCACACTGACTCCCACGGGGCCCGCAGCATATCACACTGACTCCCACGGGGCCGCAGCATATCACACCGACTCCCACGGGGTCCGCAGCATATCACACTGACTCCCACAGAGACCGCAGCATATCACACTGACTCCCACGGGAGCCGCAATATATCACACTGACTCCCACGGGGGTCGCAGCATATCACACTGACTCCCACGGGGGCCGCAGCATATCACACTGACTCCCACAGAGACCGCAGCATATCACACTGACTCCCACGGGGCCCGCAGCATATTACACTGACTCCCACGGGGCCGCAGCATATCACACTGACTCCCACGGGGGCCGCAGCATATCACACTGACTCCCACAGAGACCGCAGCATATCACACTGACTCCCACGGGGCCCGCAGCATATCACACTGACTCCCACGGGAGCCGCAGTATATCACACTGACTCCCACGGGGCTCGCAGAATATCACACTGACTCCCACGGGAGCCGCAGCATATCACACTGACTCCCACGGGGCCCGCAGCATATCACACTGACTCCCACGGGAGCCGCAGCATATCACACTGACTCCCACGGGGCTCGCAGCATATCACACTGACTCCCACGGGAGCCGCAGCATATCACACTGACTCCCACGGGAGCCGCAGCATATCACACTGACTCCCACGGGGCTCGCAGAATATCACACTGACTCCCACGGGGCCCGCAGCATATCACACTGACTCCCACGGGGCTCGCAGAATATCACACTGACCCCCACGGGGCCCACAGCATATCACACTGACTCCCACGTGGCTCGCAGAATATCACACTGACTCCCACGGGGCTCGCAGCATATCACACTGACTCCCACGGGGCTCGCAGAATATCACACTGACTCCCACGGGGCCCGCAGCATATCACACTGACTCCCACGGGGCTCGCAGAATATCACACTGACTCCCACGGGGGCCGCAGCATATCACACTGACTCCCACGTGGCTCGCAGAATATCACACTGACTCCCACGGGGCTCGCAGCATATCACACTGACTCCCACGGGGCTCGCAGAATATCACACTGACTCCCACGAGGCCCGCAGAATATCACACTGACTCCCACGGGGCCCGCAGCATATCACACTGACTCCCAAGGGGGCTCGCAGCATATCACACTGACTCCCAAGGGGGCTCGCAGCATACCACACTGACTCCCACGGGGGCCGCAGCATATCACAGTGACTCCCACGGGAGCCGCAGCATATCACACTGATTCCCACGGGGCTCGCAGAATATCACACTGACTCCCACAGAGACCGCAGCATATCACACTGACTCCCACGGGAGCCGCAGCATATCACAGTGACTCCCACGAGGGTCGCAGCATATCACACTGACTCCCACGGGGCCCGCAGTATATCACACCGACTCCCACGGGGCCCGCAGCATATCACACTGACTCCCACAGAGGCCGCAGCATATCACACTGACTCCCACGGGGCTCGCAGCATATCACACTGACTCCCACAGGGCTCGCAGCATATCACACTGACTCCCACGGGGCTCGCAGCATATCACACTGACTCCCACGGGAGCCGCAGCATATCACACTGACTCCCACGTGGCTCGCAGCATATCACACTGACTCCCACGGGGGCCGCAGCATATCACACTGACTCCCACGGGGCTAGCAGCATATCACACTGACTCCCACGGGAGCCGCAGCATATCACACCGACTCCCACGGGGCCCGCAGCATATCACACTGACTCCCACAGAGACCGCAGCATATCACACTGACTCCCACGGGGCCCGCAGCATATCACACTGACTCCCACAGAGACCGCAGCATACCACACTGACTCCCACGGGAGCCGCAGCATATCACACTGACTCCCACGGGAGCCGCAGCATATCACACTGACTCCCACAGAGACCGCAGCATATCACACTGACTCCCACGGGAGCCGCAGCATATCACACTGACTCCCACGGGGCTCGCAGCATATCACACTGACTCCCACGGGGCTCGCAGCATATCACACTGACTCCCACGGGGGTCGCAGCATATCACACTGACTCCCACAGTGGCCGCAGCATATCACAGTGACTCCCACAGAGACCGCAGCATATCACACTGACTCCCACGGGAGCCGCAGCATATCACACTGACTCCCACGGGAGCCGCAGCATATCACACTGACTCCCACGGGAGCCGCAGCATATCACACTGACTCCCACGGAGGTCGCAGCATATCACACTGACTCCCACGGAGGTCGCAGCATATCACAGTGACTTCCACGGGAGCCGCAGCATATCACACTGACTCCCACGTGGCTCGCAGAATATCACACTGACTCCCACGGGGCCCGCAGCATATCACACTGACTCCCACGGGGCTCGCAGAATATCACACTGACTCCCACGGGGCCCGCAGCATATCACACTGACTCCCACGGGAGCCGCAGCATACCACACTGACTCCCATGGGAGCCGCAGCATATCACAGTGACTCCCACGGGAGCCGCAGCATATCACACTGACTCCCAAGGGGGCTCGCAGCATATCACACTGACTCCCATGGGAGCCGCAGCATATCACACTGACTCCCACGGGAGCCGCAGCATATCACACTGACTCCCACGGGGCTCGCAGCATATCACACTGACTCCCACGGGGGCCGCAGCATATCACACCGACTCCCACGGGGCCCGCAACATATCACACTGACTCCCACAGAGACCGCAGCATACCACACTGACTCCCACGGGAGCCGCAGCATATCACACTGACTCCCATGGGGGCCGCAGCATATCACACCGACTCCCACGGGGCCCGCAGCATATCACACTGACTCCCACAGAGACCGCAGCATACCACACTGACTCCCACAGGGCCGCAGCATATCACACTGACTCCCACGGGGCTCACAGCATATCACACTGACTCCCACGGGAGCCGCAACATATCACACTGACTCCCATGGGGGCCGCAGTATATCACACTGACTCCCACGGGGCCGCAACATATCACACTGACTCCCACGGGGGCCGCAGTATATCACACTGACTCCCACGGGGCTCGCAGAATATCACACTGACTCCCACGGGGCCCGCAGCATATCACACTGACTCCCACAGGGCCCAAAGCATATCACACTGACTCCCACGGGGCCCGCAGCATACCACACTGACTCCCACGGGGCCGCAGCATATCACACTGACTCCCACGGGGCTCGCAGCATATCACACTGACTCCCACGGGGCCCGCATTATATCACACTGACTCCCACGGGGCCGCAGCATATCACACTGACTCCCACGGGGCTCGCAGCATATCACACTGACTCCCACGGGAGCCGCAGCATATCACACTGACTCCCATGGGGGCCGCAGTATATCACACTGACTCCCACGGGGCTCGCACAATATCACACTGACTCCCACGGGGCCCGCAGCATATCACACTGACTCCCACGGGGCCCGCAGCATATCACACTGACTCCCACGGGGCCGCAGCATATCACACCGACTCCCACGGGGTCCGCAGCATATCACACTGACTCCCACAGAGACCGCAGCATATCACACTGACTCCCACGGGAGCCGCAATATATCACACTGACTCCCACGGGGGTCGCAGCATATCACACTGACTCCCACGGGGGCCGCAGCATATCACACTGACTCCCACAGAGACCGCAGCATATCACACTGACTCCCACGGGGCCCGCAGCATATTACACTGACTCCCACGGGGCCGCAGCATATCACACTGACTCCCACGGGGGCCGCAGCATATCACACTGACTCCCACAGAGACCGCAGCATATCACACTGACTCCCACGGGGCCCGCAGCATATCACACTGACTCCCACGGGAGCCGCAGTATATCACACTGACTCCCACGGGGCTCGCAGAATATCACACTGACTCCCACGGGAGCCGCAGCATATCACACTGACTCCCACGGGGCCCGCAGCATATCACACTGACTCCCACGGGAGCCGCAGCATATCACACTGACTCCCACGGGGCTCGCAGCATATCACACTGACTCCCACGGGAGCCGCAGCATATCACACTGACTCCCACGGGAGCCGCAGCATATCACACTGACTCCCACGGGGCTCGCAGAATATCACACTGACTCCCACGGGTCCCGCAGCATATCACACTGACTCCCACGGGGCTCGCAGAATATCACACTGACTCCCACGGGGCCCACAGCATATCACACTGACTCCCACGTGGCTCGCAGAATATCACACTGACTCCCACGGGGCTCGCAGCATATCACACTGACTCCCACGGGGCTCGCAGAATATCACACTGACTCCCACGGGGCCCGCAGCATATCACACTGACTCCCACGGGGCTCGCAGAATATCACACTGACTCCCACGGGGGCCGCAGCATATCACACTGACTCCCACGTGGCTCGCAGAATATCACACTGACTCCCACGGGGCTCGCAGCATATCACACTGACTCCCACGGGGCTCGCAGAATATCACACTGACTCCCACGGGGCCCGCAGAATATCACACTGACTCCCACGGGGCCCGCAGCATATCACACTGACTCCCAAGGGGGCTCGCAGCATATCACACTGACTCCCAAGGGGGCTCGCAGCATACCACACTGACTCCCACGGGGGCCGCAGCATATCACAGTGACTCCCACGGGAGCCGCAGCATATCACACTGATTCCCACGGGGCTCGCAGAATATCACACTGACTCCCACAGAGACCGCAGCATATCACACTGACTCCCACGGGAGCCGCAGCATATCACAGTGACTCCCACGAGGGTCGCAGCATATCACACTGACTCCCACGGGGCCCGCAGTATATCACACCGACTCCCACGGGGCCCGCAGCATATCACACTGACTCCCACAGAGGCCGCAGCATATCACACTGACTCCCACGGGGCTCGCAGCATATCACACTGACTCCCACAGGGCTCGCAGCATATCACACTGACTCCCACGGGGCTCGCAGCATATCACACTGACTCCCACGGGAGCCGCAGCATATCACACTGACTCCCACGTGGCTCGCAGCATATCACACTGACTCCCACGGGGGCCGCAGCATATCACACTGACTCCCACGGGGCTAGCAGCATATCACACTGACTCCCACGGGAGCCGCAGCATATCACACCGACTCCCACGGGGCCCGCAGCATATCACACTGACTCCCACAGAGACCGCAGCATATCACACTGACTCCCACGGGGCCCGCAGCATATCACACTGACTCCCACAGAGACCGCAGCATACCACACTGACTCCCACGGGAGCCGCAGCATATCACACTGACTCCCACGGGAGCCGCAGCATATCACACTGACTCCCACAGAGACCGCAGCATATCACACTGACTCCCACGGGAGCCGCAGCATATCACACTGACTCCCACGGGGCTCGCAGCATATCACACTGACTCCCACGGGGCTCGCAGCATATCACACTGACTCCCACGGGGGTCGCAGCATATCACACTGACTCCCACAGTGGCCGCAGCATATCACAGTGACTCCCACAGAGACCGCAGCATATCACACTGACTCCCACGGGAGCCGCAGCATATCACACTGACTCCCACGGGAGCCGCAGCATATCACACTGACTCCCACGGAGGTCGCAGCATATCACACTGACTCCCACGGAGGTCGCAGCATATCACAGTGACTTCCACGGGAGCCGCAGCATCACACTGACTCCCACGGGGGCCGCAGCATATCACACTGACTCCCACGGGGGCCGCAGCATATCACACTGACTCCCACGGGAGCCGCAGCATATCACAGACTCCCACAGCTCCACCAAAGTGGTGCACTAATCACTGCAAAGCACCTTAAGGCATTCACAGGTGCCCTCCTACTACCTCCCTCTTTCATTCGGGCCTCATGAACATATAAAGACACACAACAACTAGACCAATGACCAGAATGGAAACAAGTAAAATATCATGAAGGCAGCCATCTTAAAAGGTGTCCAACACAGAAAATGTAATTTCATAGAGCAGCTTCGGCGATGTTCCTTTTAAAGATGCAGTCTCTCACGTGGGACCAAATAAACTAGTTCTGTAATTTGTCATTTAGGATGAGCCCCTATCTCTCCCTCACCCCATCCCCTTTCCTCACAAGGCACTGAGACAATGGTGGGGCATGCACAGATCTGGTGTGCGGGGTACACATGCCTGACACCCCCCTTCTAATAAGGAAAGGAAGCTAAATCTCCAGACAAATTTAATGTAATCACAGCAGCAGGGCTCAAAATGTAATATGTTTGTTGAAAAATACGTTCTTCCTTACCACCACAAGGACCCAGGGATGTAGATATATATTTTTTTGGAAAGCTGGGTGGATTTAGCCTCTCAGCAGACAGGACCCGTGGGTCAGAGCTGTCCTTTCAGACACATCTGACACTCGTATAATAATCTCGACGGGACAGGAAGGTCCCTGGTGGGGGTATTCTCTGCCCCTTCCCTCCCTCAATGCTAAAATATCCCCCTCTGTGGCCTCAGACAGTTCTCAAACAACAACTGTCTGCAGGGCCAGCTAATCCCTCACAGGTGACCAGCCGACGCCTCCGGCTAAACTCCGGCATTCCTTGGCCGCTTTTAACCCCTGCAGCACCAGCCCATGGTGGAAGCGCTGGACCTACACCCCTGTGCCCCGTGCATGGCGTCAGGGGTAGCACTCAGCCCCCTTTTTATGTCTTTTTATTTTGTTTACGGGACTAACAATTTACAGAGCTGTGCCCAGTAAAAGAATTAATAATAACCTATTTTTCTTGTATGTTGCTGAGTGTACAGAGAACTTTACATCGAATTTTGCAGGCCCAATGAGCTCCTGCCCCAAAGAGCTTACAGTCTAAAGCAAAAGGGGGGGGCAACTCCAGTCCTCAAGGGCCACCAACAGGTCAGGTTCTCAGGTTATCCGTGCTTCAGCAACACTGGAGTTGGCCGCCCCTGATCTGAAGTGACTTGCCCAAGTTCACAAGGAGAAGCCGATACTGGAATTTGGACCGGATTCACCTGCATCCAGGCAGTGACATTTCCAGTCATGAAGCCACTTTACAGGCCAATTTTCACCTGCGCAGAAGAGCTTGCAATCAAATGTTTGGTATCCAGAGGCTCTAATCGATTTGCCCAACATCACATGGACCTGACACTGGGTGTCAAACTGGAGTTGCCATTTCTGAGGCTAGTGTCCCCACTCCTACTGCATACAGAACTGGGGGTTATGTATAACAGGAGTAGTGCTAAAAGTCTCCTGGCTGCCCCCCTAACCCCTTGGTTGTGCCCCAGTACGGGACAGCTTTCTGCACCAGCTCTGACTGACAGGCTGAGCGTTTAGGGAATCCTCCCTCTTTCCTGACCCGGGTCGGAGGTTAAAAGCTCGACCGCATTATTAAAACGAAGACAAAAGAATCCTTTCATATGTGAATCTCCTGTACATGTGGGATCCAGACCCTGCAAAGTCAGCCCTGCGCTGCAGTGCCCCCTCAGCTCCGCTCTCTCACTGCACAGGCACAGCCCGGGACCCCTCCTCTGGAAGGAACATGGGGAATTGAGAGGGGGACGCAGCCTCTCTTCACAATGCACATGTGCTCCAACCAATCTGCTCCTTAAACGGAGCAATTTATGCCGGCAAATTTTTGGGTGACGTTTTTTCTTTTTTTAATATATATAATTGAAGCAGGGGGTCTCCAGAGCTGTACCCCCATTCATTAAAAACTCTGGGGACCCCCTGGTTCCGGAGATACTTACATCTGAAGTAGGTGCTGGTTGCTTGTCCAGCTGAGCAAGCAGGGCTTTAAATTTTAAAGCTCTCGTATCACTTGGGCCAATAGGAAGCCGCACCGATGACGTCACGGCTTCCTATTGGTCCGTAGAGCGCTACATCTTTCAACAGCGGACGTATTCTGAACCCTGGTAGCCGAGGAGAAAGCTGCTATCGGCACCTACTTCAGAGGTAAATATTTCAGGAACCAGGTGCCAAAATTAAAGGGGTTCAGCTCCGGAGACCCTCTGCTTAAATGCTATAAATTAAAAAAAACAATTCGCACAAAAATCCACTGGCATGGATTTCCGCTTTAAATGTTGACATACTTGAAAACGAGAGGTAACTCTCAATGCATTACCTCCTGTTAACACATTTTATAAACATTCAAATTTAAATGTGATATTTCCCATTCAATTGCAGAGAATACAAAATGCCCTGGACCGTTACCAACCTATTTGAAATCTCAAATATGTCATGAAACAATAACCCGTATGACCATGGCCACATGTCCGAGGCAGGGCCACATACCTGCCGTACCCCATAATCGCACAGCATGCCGTGGCTGCCACTGCTGCAAAGGATTCTGGGTAATGGCATGCAATTATATGTTCGAGTTGTATAATGGAAGTCATCATAAGAAAGCTGGTTAACCGTTTTATTTCCTGCGACGCATTGCAAATCAAGCTGCACGCAGAGGATTGCGCTGCATTCTAGTTATAAATCGAATATTTCACTGTCTTTGTAAAAAAAAAAAAAACACGGTTACAAACAGGGCACATTTATAGCATTTTGTTTCAGAATAACTTAACCTTTGCTGCCACAGGGGCCTACAACACATTACACTTAACATCCCTAAATATACAATGAGCGCTCATATGGCAGTGAAGGGGTTTCATTTAGAATGGATCCCACCGTCCCCACATAGGGGAAGATCTTCAGAAGTCCGTTACATTTTGGCTACCAACGTGTCGTGACCTAAATAGGTTACGTTGGTTAGGTTCCCTCGGTTTAATGGGTATTCAGAGCTAAATATATGCAAAACCAATGCTGGTTAGTGATGTCATTAGCATAGATTTAAAGCCATGTTAAGTTAGCACTGCCTTCAAATAACATGGTGTTAAACCTGTATAACCCAAAGATGCCCTTACTCCCATGCAGACCCTGAATAGAACTTTAATTAAAGTAAACAAAGAGAAGACTGGAAAGACCCCTGTAAATAACAATATGATGGTTAAATCATACCTAACTTATCTTACACTTACCCAAACCCAGTAACAGACCTATTCCAGGGTCTGGATGTGAGTAGCGCCCCTTTAGCTCTGACGTTACGTTAAATCCCTGCGCTAACTAGAACGGTGCTCTGTGGATCTGCGCTGTTTAGGGGAACGCCTCTTTTGCATATTATTACCACGAACGCCCGTTACAGTAACGCAAGGGCTCGTTACGGCTGAAAACAGCACATAGTGCATCGTTACAGAGCGTTGAAGACCCCCGTTAGCACTTACCGAGGCGTTAACTGAAGTTAACGCATCGTTAAGGATTCAACGGACTTCCGAGGATCTGCCCCTTAATCCCCTTCCATCACCAAACCGACACAATAATAATACGTACTTCAAACCTCATCTAATTACACCTTGAATGTGAAGAAACCGCTGTGCTTTCCCCTCCTGCAAATTGTCACAAGTTGTAGATTTGTATCTCGGAGAATGCACAGCTATCTCTCGACATGTCGGCGCATTCTTTCCCCTCCTGTCAAACCGTATTTCTTCAGCGTGGGATCAGCACTGCAGGAGCCTGTTAAACCCCTGACCTTGTTGCCCGCAAAAAAATGGATTCTTTTGCAAGCAGGTTTCTGCGCCTACAAGGAGTTCTCTGTTCTATTACTGAGCGTGTCGTGCCTTGGTGCACAAGATACGCACTCACTTACTCCACATGCTCCTGTAACCAGCTCACTTTTCACGGAGAGCGAATTCGCTTCCCTTCATTTGCTCAGCTCACGGGGCAGAAAATATTATTTGACTTGGGAAAAAGGGAGAATTTGTATCCACATCCAGTTAGGCGGACACCCCATCACTCAAAGGCAGAGAAATACTGTGACCTGTGACTGCCGGCAGCCCTGCAATCGTACGCCGTGCTACTGTGGGATCTGCACCTGTGAAGCACACGCGGCCAGACCGCATTGTGCATGGGACACACTGGGACAAATTGAGTAAGCAGTGCTAATCTGTAATTCATAGAGAGTCTATTTACTAAGTATTGCTATTCCATAAGACATCTTCCAATGTTGGAAGACGCCATTTGGCCCATTCGGGTGATTTGGGTCATAAGTGGTCTTCTGAGCCGCAATTTGTCTTATGGCATAGCGCTGCTTAGTCAATATGCCCCCTAAGTGCCTTTAGGCTTTGTACTGCTTTGTAAATCTGAACAGACTTTGGCAAAGTGAAGCGACACGATCCCCAAACCTGAGTCGAAAGCCAACGCCACTATCCATGGTAGGCGGAGTTGTCCCGTGAGGAATGGCAGATCCTTAGGGGTGACGTCAGACAGAGGGATTTGTGGGTCAGTCACCCTCATGTTCTAACGGTGGACAATATTTACGAACATCTGTCTAGATCAGGGGTGGCCAACTCAAGTCCTCAAGGGCCACCAAAAGGTCAGGTATTGGAGATTTTCCTGCTTCAGCACAGGTGGCTCAATCAGTCTCTGCTTCAGCACAGGTGGGGCTCACTCAGTGGCTCGATTGAGCCACTTGCGCTGAAGCAGGGATCTCCTGCAAAGTTGGCCTTTTGGTAGCCCTTGAGGACTGAAGTTGGTCACCCCTGGTCTAGCCATTTTAGAAAAAGGGCGGCTCCCACTAATTGCGTTAGCAGGAGATGGCGCACGCCATCAAAGGTTCTGAAGGACTACGCAAGAGGCTGCACCAATTATATGTACCACCTTTAAATCCAACCTTGGGACGCGGCCACATATGCAGAGAATTACTTCTGTGGCTTGTGTTATCTTTCCTTCTCAACCTCTGTGAACAATTTAAGCAGCAATCCAGCCTTGGAACCAGGGGTGTCTCTGGCTATCTTCAGTTCCCAGGGACACCCTGGCTTCCAAGATACTTAGCAATGTTTTCTTCGGGGGATTTTAAATGGTGGCGACCTATGGGCCACGCAGGATCCGCAAGATTTAGTAGCCATTTTATTTCCCCCTGGAGGGAGCTCCAACACTGGTAACTGAACCGGGAAGTATCTCTGGAACTGGGAGGTCCCGGAAGCTACAAGTAACATGGTCCCAGACTTGAAAACCCATACGGGTTTGCTGCTTTAAAATCAAATTAAAGGATAATTCCAATTTAGTTTTTTTTTTTTTAAGTAGGTGTAACACAAGTGGTCTCCAGAGATGAACTGCATTCATTTGAGCTCTGGGGACCCCCATCTTAGGCAGCACTTATAGTGCTGGCGACGTCGACACGACCGTTGACGTCACCCGTCGCCATTAGCGAAAGTTGTAATTTGGTTTTTAGCGACGTCGCTGGAGACAAGGCCAGTGACATCACGAAGGGGGCGGGCAGCGCAATGTAATTGGTTTAGAGCCAGTCACATGTGGCGACCGTCTCTAAAAAAAAAAAAATCAAATTTACCCGGCTTCAAAATTTTTGGTTGCGACGGGGTCAATGTATTTGTTTCGGAGCGACATCGCGTCGCCGTCACAAGGCACTATAAGCCCAGCCTTACCAAGATACTTACCAGTCTAAGTGCTGCCGCTACTTCCTGATTCATAATCTTCGCCGCACACGAGCCAGTAGGAAACCGTGACGGATGACTTTGTGGCTTCCTATTGGCTCCCGTGCCGCAGGAGATTTAAACCGCCATAGTGTTTACCCAGTCAGGGATAGTACGGGGGGGGGGGGGCAACTTTGGAGGTAAGTTTCTTGGAAAGCAGTTGGTCCCCGGAACTGAAATGAACGCAGTTCAGACAGAGACCCTCTGCTTCCTACCTAGAGGGGAGAGAAAAACAGGCGGACACCTTAAAGAATATTACATATAAAATAATATGTCACAATTGGAAGGTGCTTAAAAGGGGGGATTCTGAGATTGTGATTGATTTTAGCAATCCTCCAAGACCTGAACGCATTAAAAACAGGCATCCAAACCCCCAAAAATAGGCAACTATAAATAATTATTAATATTAGCATGTCATTGGGATGGAGTGTGTGCCGCTTCTCACCTCGCTCCCATATCTGGTGTTATTTTCAGCCGCCATATTATTCTCTGCAGAGCAGACAGGGACGATCACACGGACAGGAAACTGCGCCACGGGGTGGTTCCTCCCCCTAAAGAGAGTTAGCCAATCAAAGACAGCGAATCAGAGAACAGGAGTCACAGTGTGTGAGATCATAAAGTCTGTAATAAAACACATGTCAGTCTGATGTCATAAAGCATGTCATAAAGCAAGTGACAGTTTGTGACATAACTATTTCAGTATTACCGTAGATGAGTGTGAGTGTGTGTGTATATATATATATATATAACTATATATATATATATGACATGCAGATGAGCATACAGTTGTATTTGCATATTTGCTTTCCTGTGGAGGGTTTTTGTCACTTTTTTTACTCACCATAACTTAACTCAGTATTATGGTATATATATATATATATATGGTGTATATATATATATATTTATATATATATATATATATATATATATATATATATATATGCAAATATAGCTGTATGCTCATCTGCATGTCTTAGGCAGGTCTGCAACCCCGCCTTTCCCCATTATCACCCAGCATACAGCACTTCCACTGCAGCAAGGGATTCTGGGAAATGACATGCAAATGAGCACACAGTGTCACTTTTTATATATATATATATACACACAGAGAGAGCATTTATATGTCTATATCATATTTCTTTGCACACATGTTCCTGTACATATATAGTACTGTGCATGTATGTATATATATATATATATATATATATATATATATATATATATATATATGCAAATATAACTGTATGCTCATCTGCATGTCTTAGGCAGGTCTGCAACCCCACCTTTCCCCATTATCACCCAGCATACAGCACTTCCACTGCAGCAAGGGATTCTGGGAAATGACATGCAAATGAGCACACAGTGTCACTTTTTGCCTCAATAACCATTTTTAACATGGTTCCCTATAGGCTTAAGCTTGCTGCATGGTCACAGCTTTGAGCACAGCCAGGGTTAAGGTGCATACCCAGAAATCCACCCACAGACAGCCGTTTCGACCTTGATGGGTCTCATCAGTGTGGGGTTGATTTTACTGGGAATGCAAGAGAGGCTATGGGATAGGCTAAACCATAATACTGAGTTAAGTTATGGTGAGTAAAAAAAGTTACAAAAACCCTCCACAGGAAAGCAAATATGCAAATATAACTGTATGCTCATCTGCATGTCTTAGGCAGGTCTGCAACCCCACCTTTCCCCATTATCACCCAGCATACAGCACTTCCACTGCAGCAAGGGATTCTGGGAAATGACATGCAAATGAGCACACAGTGTCACTTTTTGCCTCAATAACCATTTTTAACATGGTTCCCTATAGGCTTAAGCTTGCTGCATGGTCACAGCTTTGAGCACAGCCAGGGTTAAGGTGCATACCCAGAAAACCACCCAGTTATATATATATATATATATATATATAAAATATATATATATATACTGTACATACATATTTACCTTTACAATGCTCTGTATTACCCTATGGTACTGAAAGCATTTAGAAAGTTACACTTAAATAGTATATACATTGATATCACACCACTATAAATGTAAATATGTACAGCAGGGCCCCGCTTCTCGGCGATCCGCCGATACGGCGGCACCGAGAAGGGGGCCGCCATCTTGGTTCTTAAATCGCGCATGCGCAGAATGGGCGGTTGCGCCCGGCGCGCATGCGCAGACCGTAGTTTGCGCACGCATACTGTAGTTTGCGCACGCATACCATAGGTCGCGCATGCGCAGAATGGCAAAAATGTCGATTTGCGCATGCAAAAACAACTGAAAATCGCCGGATTCGCTTTCCGGCGATTTTCATTATACGGCTAGCCCCTGGAACGGAACCTGTCGTATACACGGGGCCCTCCTGTATATATGTATGTATGTATATATAATCAAAAAATAAATAGATGATACCGTTCTGTGGCTAACGAAAATGCTTTTATTTGTGCGAGCTTTCGAGGTACACTGATCTCTTCTTCCGGCGATGTTACAATGAATAAGCAAAAGGTATACTTAAAAACAGTGTCTCTTGGAATGTTATCTGTGCTGGGGGGGGGGGGGGAAAGGAACAGCACAGATAACATTCCAAGAGACACTGTTTTTAAGTATACCTTTTGCTTATTCATTGTAACATCGCCGGAAGAAGAGATCAGTGTATCTCGAAAGCTCGCACAAATGAAAGCATTTCGTTAGCCACAGAACGGTATCATCTATTTATTTTTTGATTATTGAAGCTCGGCTATCACGGTACTGATACCTCTATATGTGTGTGTATATATATATATATATATATATATATATATATACACATATTTTTTTGGTGTTCTACTTTGTAATATATATATTACTTTGTGCTCATTTGCATGTCTTAGACAGGTCTGCAACCCTGCCTTTCACCATTATCGCTCAGCATACAGTTCTTCAACTGCAGCAAGGGATTCTGGGAAATTACATGCAAATATATATAATCAAAAACAAATACTCAATACCGTTCTGTGGCTAACAAAATGCTTTTATTTGTGCGAGCTTTCGAGATACAATGATCTCTACTCCGGGCGATGTTACAATGGATAAAGCCAGCTCGCACAAATAAAAGCATTTCGTTAGCCACAGAACGGTATTGAGTATTTGTTTTTGATTATTAAGCTCGGCTAACACGGTCCAGATACCTCTACATCTATAGATACCTCTAGATACATATTGCCAATAAAGAATATCACTTGTGAGCACATTCACATGCCTTAGGCTGCGTCCCCGCTAGCGCTGAGCTCGCTGAGCGGGCGGCACTTGGCGAGGTGACTTGCACATATATCTATATGCAAGTCCCCGCTCACGCGATGCGCACCCGCGTATGCGTGGGCACACACGCTCACCGGCGCTCTGCGCTTACATAAACAAATTTTACAGACTTATAAGCGCGCTCAGCTTCCTCTGCATTGTCCCCCCTGCGCCCCCCCCCCCCCCCGCACGAGCGCTTGCGAAAATTTAAAGGACACCCGTGCTCATGCTTGGAGAGCTCTCCAAGCATGAGCAAGCTCAGCGCCAGCGGGGACAAAGCCTAAGGCCTCGGACATGGTCAGCGCACCGTACTGAGGCGCGCTTACGCTCGGCACTGAGCCCCTGCAGCCGCAATGAGAGCGGCTTTAGTAGGGGCTCGCTTACGCTTCCGCAAACACCCGGAAGCTTAAGTCTTAGCAAAATTTTACATTTTCGCGCTTGCCGGAGCGCAGGGCCGGTCACGTGGGTGAACCAGCTCTGTGACATCACTGGCCCGCCCCCTGACACGCCCCCAGACGGCACGCGGTCTAAGGCCAGGGAAAGCACCCGCTTTCCCTCAGCCTCCGCGCGCCTCAGCACGCAATCACTAACCATGGACGCAGCCTAACACAGGTCTGCAACCTCGCCTTTCAACCATTATCACCTAGCACCTAGCATACAGTGATCCCACTGCAGCAAGGGATTCTGGGAAATTACATGCAAATGAGCACACAAAGTGTCACCTTTTACCTGGAATATCCATTCACATGAAGGCCATTTAAGCTGATGCATCGTCGTTCACACAGATTTTAAACACAGCATGGGACTAGCAAAGCAAGTCAAACCACTCACAGACATGTTTCAACCTTGATGGGTATCATCAGTATGAGGTTGGTTTACACTTGCTTTGCAATATTTCTAGGCTGGGTAGGTTTACCATATACATTTTAAGTTATGGTGGGTGAAAACGGCAACAAAATACCTCCGCCGTTAGCATATAGCCAATGAAGAATATCACTTGTGATATATATGTATATATATAGGATATATATACACTATATGTATATATAGGATCACAGTATACACTATATGTATATATAGGGTCACAGTATATATGTATATATCACAGTACACACTAAATGTATATATAGGGTCACAGTACACACTATATGTATATATATATATATATGGGCACAGTAAACACTATATATGTAAATATAGGGTCACAGTATACAATATATATATATATATATATATATATATATATATATATATATATATATATATAGGGTCGCAGTATACACGGTATGTATATCACAGTACACACTATATATGTATATATAGGGTCACAGTATACACTATATGTATAAATCACAGTATATACTCACCCCCAGGAGTTGTGTTGTTCGCCAGACTACTTTGCATCACGTGCTTGGGGCGAGGCTTTCTCCTTCACTCCCTGCACGTGCCGCTTCCCGCCCTCAGCACGCTCAGCGGTGAGAAACCGAGGGGCGGGGCTTCCACAGAGTGAGCTGAGATTGGCTGGGTAAGGGAAAAGGTAGGGGGCGGGACTCCATCATTGGGTGAGGCGTCTCAGCCAGATACTGTGCAGCCGTTAAGTGGGCGCGGTTAGTGTCTGGGGGCGGGGTTACAAAATGGGCGGGGCTGCACGCTATTTGTTGGATTTGGAGGGAAATTGAAATTTAATTTGAGGTCATCACAGGTTACTTTATGACGTCACAGACTGTCACACTTTTTATATCACAGACTGTCACATTTTTTTTGCCATCATAGACGTTCACATGCTTTATGACATCAAAGATTGACACGCGTTGTATGACATCACTGACTGTAACACATTATGACATCACTGACTGTAATACACTTTATGACATCACTGACTGTAACACATTAAGACATCACTGACTGTAATACACTTTATGACATCACTGACTGTAACACATTATGACATCACTGACTGTAATACACTTTATGACATCACTGACTGTAATACATTATGACATCACTGACTGTAATACACTTTATGACATCACTGACTGTAACACATTATGACGTCACTAACACATTTGATGATATCACTGACTGTGACACATTTTATGACCTCACAGATCTAGTTCTCTGCCTTGCTGTCTCTGATTGGTATACCTGTCTCTGTAGGTACGCAACTATCACTTGACGCAGTTTTCAGTCCGTAGCTGTGTGCTGCACTGTCTGATTTGCAGGAAATAAGATGGCGGCTGAAAATAACACCACAGATCAGAGCAAGACGAGGAGAAGCAGCACAATCACAATGTTATTTCCTAATTAGAGGAACTGGATGCAATTACTGCGAGGAATTAATGGGCAGCCACACTAACAATATATAGACATACACGTATAGATACAGAAATATATGTATACAAACTTCCCCACTTTTCTTTTGTCCCCCTGACTAGCGTAATTGTGAAACCATTAATATGATATATCCTATAATATTGTATCTTGGAGAAATAATACTTCTAATTATTTTCCCTAAACAAATCTAACCATGCTAAATAACAAGATTTGACGACGTGTCTCTGGAAAATAATTTTAAATGACCTTTTTTCGGGGGCCTCTGAATGGGGGTGTCCTATTTCCCCTTACCCCGCCCTGTCCTTATCAGAGACCCAATAAAGGTAAGGGGTTAGGGGCGGCGCTGTGTTTAACAAGCGTTTGTACAGGCAGTGACATCCGACAGAAGGAGCAGCCAGAGGAAATCACCCCCCTCCCAAGTCTCTGCTCAGCGTGTTTACATAATAACTTTATTCAATTATTTAAAAATACTTATAGGTCTCAGACGTCGGTGACAGTGTCAGTTCCCAAGAAGTGACCCGTTAAACCTGTCCCTGCCATTACTGCACTTTGGTCCTTTAAACAGGTCTGTGTATGAACGCAGCGGGCAGAGCAGGTCTGTGTATGAACGCAGCGGGCAGAGCAGGTCTGTGTATGAACGCAGCGGGCAGAGCTGAGCAGGTCTGTGTATGAACGCAGCGGGCAGAGCTGAGCAGGTCTGTGTATGAACGCAGCGGGCAGAGCTGAGCAGGTCTGTGTATGAACGCAGCGGGCAGAGCAGGTCTGTGTATGAACGCAGCGGGCAGAGCAGGTCTGTGTATGAACGCAGCGGGCAGAGCTGAGCAGGTCTGTGTGAACGCAGCGGGCAGAGCAGGTCTGTGTATGAACGCAGCGGGCAGAGCTGAGCAGGTCTGTGTATGAACGCAGCGGGCAGAGCAGGTCTGTGTATGAACGCAGCGGGCAGAGCTGAGCAGGTCTGTGTATGAACGCAGCGGGCAGAGCTGAGCAGGTCTGTGTATGAACGCAACGGGCAGAGCTGAGCAGGTCTGTGTATGAACGCAGCGGGCAGAGCTGAGCAGGTCTGTGTGAATGCAGCGGGCAGAGCTGAGCAGGTCTGTGTATGAACGCAGCGGGCAGAGCTGAGCAGGTCTGTGTATGAACGCAGCGGGCAGAGCTGAGCAGGTCTGTGTATGAACGCAGCGGGCAGAGCTGAGCAGGTCTGTGTATGAACGCAGCGGGCAGAGCTGAGCAGGTCTGTGTATGAACGCAACGGGCAGAGCTGAGCAGGTCTGTGTATGAACGCAGCGGGCAGAGCTGAGCAGGTCTGTGTATGAACGCAGCGGGCAGAGCTGAGCAGGTCTGTGTATGAACGCAGCGGGCAGAGCTGAGCAGGTCTGTGTATGAACGCAGCGGGCAGAGCTGAGCAGGTCTGTGTATGAACGCAGCGAGCAGAGCAGGTCTGTGTATGAACGCAGCGAGCAGAGCAGGTCTGTGTATGAACGCAGCGGGCAGAGCAGGTCTGTGTATGAACGCAGCGGGCAGAGCAGGTCTGTGTATAAACGCAGCGGGCAGAGCAGGTCTGTGTATGAACGCAGCGGGCAGAGCAGGTCTGTGTATGAACGCATCGGGCAGAGCAGGTCTGTGTATGAACGCAGCGGGCAGAGCTGAGCAGGTCTGTGTATGAACGCAGCGGGCAGAGCTGAGCAGGTCTGTGTATGAACGCAGCGGGCAGAGCTGAGCAGGTCTGTGTGAACGCAGCGGGCAGAGCAGGTCTGTGTATGAACGCAGCGGGCAGAGCTGAGCAGGTCTGTGTATGAACGCAGCGGGCAGAGCTGAGCAGGTCTGTGTGAACGCAGCGGGCAGAGCTGAGCAGGTCTGCGTATGAACGCAGCGGGCAGAGCTGAGCAGATCTGTGTATGAACGCAGCGGGCAGAGCTGAGCAGGTCTGTGTGAATGCAGCGGGCAGAGCTGAGCAGGTCTGTGTATGAACGCAGCGGGCAGAGCTGAGCAGGTCTGTGTATGAACGCAGCGGGCAGAGCTGAGCAGGTCTGTGTATGAACGCAGCGGGCAGAGCTGAGCAGGTCTGTGTGAACGCAGCGGGCAGAGCTGAGCAGGTCTGTGTATGAACGCAGCGGGCAGAGCTGAGCAGGTCTGTGTGAACGCAGCGGGCAGAGCTGAGCAGGTCTGTGTATGAACGCAGCGGGCAGAGCTGAGCAGGTCTGTGTATGAACGCAGCGGGCAGAGCTGAGCAGGTCTGTGTATGAACGCAGCGGGCAGAGCTGAGCAGGTCTGTGTGAACGCAGCGGGCAGAGCTGAGCAGGTCTGTGTATGAACGCAGCGGGCAGAGCTGAGCAGGTCGGTGTATGAACGCAGCGGGCAGAACTGAGCAGGTCTGTGTATGAACGCAGCGGGCAGAGCAGGTCTGTGTATGAACGCAGCGGGCAGAGCTGAGCAGGTCTGTGTATGAACGCAGCGGGCAGAGCTGAGCAGGTCTGTGTGAACGCAGCGGGCAGAGCTGAGCAGGTCTTGGTGTTGCAGGTCTTGGCAGAGTTCTTGGAAAAAGCTGGTGCGTGTCAATTACTGGAATTTTTAAACACAAATAATATTTGATGTGATCGGCCTGTTGGCTCTGAGCCCGAGCGGAGAGCTGGGGCTGCACACGTATGATTTATACGCTGTGCCCGAGGGGTGTCCACAGACCAGGACCCCGAAGCTTCCTCCCCCACCCTCCCCTGAGCCCTCACTGGGAATTCTGCTCCTCCCACCGCTAGCTGCAATGTATCCTCTTGAAATTACATTGTACAAAAGATTTCTACAAATCACACATGTGACACACCCATAACTGCACTTCTACCCCTATAGGCCAAGAGCTATGGCCACACCTATCCCTACTGGTGTCTCCCAACACCTCCACTGGTGTCTCCCAACACCCCCACTGGTGTCTCCCAACATCCTCACTGGTATCTCCCAACACCCCCACTGGTATCTCCCAACATCCTCACTGGTATCTCCCAACACCCCCACTGGTATCTCCCAACATCCTCACTGGTATCTCCCAACACCCCACTGGTATCTCCCAACACCCCTACTGGTATCTCCCAACACCCCCACTGGTATCTCCCAACATCCTCACTGGTATCTCCCAACACCCCACTGATATCTCCCAACACCCCTACTGGTATCTCCCAACACCCCCACTGGTGTCTTCCAACACCCCCACTGGTGTCTCCCAACACCCCCACTGGTGTCTCCCAACACCCCCACTGGTGTCTCCCAACACACCCACTGGTTTCTCCCATCACCCCCACTGGTGTCTCCCAACACCCCCACTGGTGTCTCCCAACACCCCCCACTGGTGTCTCCCAACACCCCCCACTGGTGTCTCCCAACACCCCCACTGGTGTCTCCCAACACCCCCACTGGTGTCTCCCAACACCCCTACTGGTATCTCCCAACACCCCCACTGGTGTCTCCCAACACCCCCACTGGTGTCTCCCAACACCCCTACTGGTATCTCCCAACACCCCCACTAGTGTCTTCCAACACCCCTACTGGGGTCACCCAACACACCTACTGGTGTCTCCCAACACCCAAACTGATGTCTACCAACACACCCAGTAGTATCTCCCAAGACCCCTACTGGGGACTCCCAACATCCCGACTGGTGTCTCCCAACACCCCCACTGGTATCTTCCAACACCCCTACTGGGGTCACCCAACACCCTTACTGGTGTCTCGCAACATCCCCACTGGTATCTCCCAACATCCTCACTGGTGTCTCCCAACACCCCTACTGGTATGTCCCAACACCCCTAGTGGTATCTCCCAACACCCCTACTGGTATCTCCCAACACCCCCACTGGTATCTCCCAACACCCCCACTGGTGTCTCCCAACATCCTCACTGGTATCTCCCAACATCCTCACTGGTATCTCCCAACATCCCTACTGGTATCTCCCAACACCCCCACTGGTATCTCCCAACACCCCCACTGGTATCTCCCAACACCCCCACTGGTATCTCCCAACACCCCCACAATATCCTCATTGGTGTCTCCGAACACCCCCACTGGGGTATCCCAACACCCCCACTGGTATCTCCCAACACCCCTACTGGTGTCACCCAAAAACCCTACTGGTGTCACCCAACACACCTCTTAGATTGTAAGCTCCTCAGCGCAGGCATTCATTTTCCCTACACGTACACTTCTTACACTCCCCTGTATTCTAATGTCTGTCCCGTGAAGCACAAACAGGTATGTAGTAGTAGTATGTCTTTATTTATATAGCGCCATAAATATACACAGCGCTTCACATGTTGTAATCATATAAATAACAAATAATATAAATAACAGGTCATGGGAATAAGTGCTTCAGACATAAGAGTAACATTAAGGAAGAGGAGTCCCTGCTCCGAGGCACAAAGCGATGTGCTGCTGTACCCTCCGGCGGAGACGGGATACGTGATCAGGGAGGAGGGGGAGCTGTTCTTTGGCTTCTCCCTGCTGTTTTATCATCGGTAGGATTGGGGCTCCCCAGCCTGCGTGTTTATTCAGCCTCCTGAACTCTTCCAGAAAGGGAAAGGGCTGAGGACTTTTCACTGGATTCCTCGTCAATGATCTCACTGTTATTTTTATTTTATTTTTTAACAATGATATCTCTTCCTGATGCACTAATTACCCACATCGTAAACCAAAAGAAAAATGATTTCTGGCGATGATTTTCTGCCTGGCTGCTACAAGATTTGGCAACGAGGGGGAGGCGTATGTGTCGGTGAACACACCCGGAACAATGCAGCTGCATTCAACGTTGGTTTAGCCCATGGGGTGGCCAACTCCAGTCCTCAAGGGCCCCCAACAGGTCAGGTTTTCAGGATCTCCTTGCTTCAGCACAGGTGGCTCAATCAGCACCTGCTTCAGCACAGGTGGCTCAATCAGTGGTTCAGTCTCAATTGAGCCACTGATTGAGCCACCTGTGCTGAAGCAGGGATACCCTGAATACCTGACCTGTTGGTGGCCTTTGAAGACTGGAGTTGGCCACCCCTGGTTTAGCGTCAAATGAACTGTTTGCTTACAACACAATTCCCCCACATCCTTTGATCCCTCAGGAAATTCTATGCAGCGATTGTCAGAATGTCACCTCTTATTTCTAGTTCGACATAAACATCATATGAGCTGTTAAGTGCGTCACTTGGTTGGGACTAAAACAGCATTGTTTTAGTTTTATTTAGACACAAAAAAAGTTATGGCGAGTTACAAAAGTGACAAAACCCCTCCCCCGTGCAGTGTACAGCCAATCAAAATACCACGTGTGAGCACATTCACGTCTCAGACAGGTCTGCAACCCTGCGTTACCCCATTATCTCCTAGCATACAGCGCTTCCACTGCAGCAAGGGATTCTGGGTAATGACATGCAAATGAGCACACACAGTTTTATTCAGAAAGTGTCGCCTGCGTGGGGTGCACGAGAGCCGGGAGTTTTAAGACAGCCCGGTGAAGACATTTCACATCACATCACACAAACACTTGTAATTTCTCTTTGTTTTTCAGTGAACATAAGAAATGAGGAATTCTGCCGGACCAACACCAGCTTTCTCTCCCCCCCCCCCCCCCACCCTGCCAGAGACTGCCCAGTTCCATTCAGCGCTCCAGAGCTTAAGCCGCATCCAGACGCATGTGGCGACAGATCCCAGCCTCCCGTCTTTTCTCTCTCGCCCTCTCCGTTTCCACAGGAAAGGAAGAAAAGCAAAAACACGTTCTCAAAAACCTGCCCGAGATCCGCACGACCAAACGACACCGCAATGTCACTTCCCCGGCAGCTGCCAGCGTCACGGCAAATAGCAACGGTAAATACAGCTGCCCCCATTTCTCTGGGTGACTCGAGGACCAGGGACAAGATGAGAGAAGCTTCGGCAGAGCATGCAGACGCGTGGGACACAGCGGCGAGGAGGAGGGGGGGAGGGGGACGGGTGCTATTTTGCTTCTGGCATTGTTTGTGAATTTGCAGAGTGTACACACCGTTCATATCCATGCGTGTGCGTTACATGTATGTATGTCTGTCTTTATTTATATAGCACCATTAATGTACATAGCGCGTCACAGCAGTAATACACGGGACAATCATATAAATAACAAATAATATAAATAACACAATGGGAAGAAGTGCTCCAGACATAGAAGTAACCTTTAGGAAGAGGAGTCCCTGCCCCGAAGAGCTTACAATCTAATTGGTAGGTAGGAAGAACGTACAGAGAGTAGGAAGCAGTGTTGCCACCTTTGGCCACGTATCTCCTGGCTACGGGTTTACCTAGTAAACCTCCGGGTGGCCGCGGCATCTCCCGGTATCCTCGGCGTCCTCCCGGCATCTCCCCCTGCAACTACAGTCCAATATGGCTGCGCTGCGTTGCCATGCCAACGGGAGCATCACGTGACACCCGTTGCAACGAGGCGCTGCGTGACGTCACTACGTCATGCGGTGCCCCGTTTCCGTGACAACGTGACGCATAAGCGCCCCATTGTCATGGCAATGCAACGCCATTTGACGCCACGCAGCCATATTGACGGGAGTTGCTGGGGGCATCATGTCTCCGCGTTGCCGTGACAATGGGACGTCGCGTGAAGCCGCGGAACCATAAGGCACCTTAACACCACCTGGCCATTTGATGTCGGGGAGCAATGTTGACGGCACCTTGCTGGGAGAGATGCCGCCGCTGGAGAAGGTAAGAGAAGAAAATATAGAAATAAAAGAAATAAATGTAATTTAATTGCATAAAGTCTCCGGGTTAGTCTTCAATAGAAGGTGGCAACCCCGCAGGTGCCCCGTCGCCAAAGGGCTCCAGGCTGCTTCTTTGTCTTATACTTTTTCTTTCTCCCACATGAAATTAGGGACCAAATACTAACACGCCTTCTTCTCTTGGCATGTTAATGGGTTTTCAGGGTATTAGACTCCTTTATGTACAGTGCTATGTACATTAATGGCGCTATATAAATAATGACATACAATACAATGCAGTACATTTTGGAGGAGAAAATCTCTGATCTGTACCGAACCCGGGAGCTTTGCACCGATCCTGCGGCAGGATCCAGGATGTCACAAAAATGTGTTTTCTTTTAATATCGGGTAATAAGGAATGTTGCTTTTCACAAATGTCAGTACTTCATTTATTCTGGAGTAGCACTGGCAGTGTATGTAGCGCAGTACATAGCAGGTACTCCCCGCTGAGCTGAAGAGTCAGCATTATAATGGAATGTATCAAATCCTGCGCCTCCTTCCGAACTGTGTCAAACGTAGGAAACATACAGTAATTAACCATATATATATATATATACATATAAACTTTAGAAAATATTCAAACTCTAATATTAGAGTTCTATCATCACCGATATTATAACTCAGCCCCTTCTGCTTTCCAAATGCATCATAGTGGGTGTAGAAAAAAACAGCCAGCCTCACTGTAATAAAATAATAGAAATTCTCATACGTGTCCATTATAAACTACTGGCTGATGTGTCAAATTTACAGTACACTTATATGTATGTCTTTATTTATATAGCGCCATTCATGTACATAGCGCGTCACAGCAGTAATACACGTGACAATCATATAAATAACAAATCATGGGAATAAGGGCTTCAGACATAAAAGTAACATTTAGGAGGAGTCCCTTCTCCGAAGAGCTTACAATCTCTAATACATACCACTTAGATTGTAAGCTCTTCGGGACAGGGACTCCTTTTCTCATTCTTGCTTTTATGTCTGAAGTGCTTATTCCCATTAAGTGTTATATTATTATGTCATGTGTATTCCTGCTGGGAAGCGCTATGTACATGGATGGTGCTATTTAAATAAAGAAATACATACATACAACACCTGTATTTTCCACTAAGTTAATTGAGTAATGAGTTACTTTATTATTGCAACGTCACTGTAAAAATACCAATATTTTGAATATTGTGCTTGTTTTTCTATATCTCGTATCATAGGTCGAGATAACGCAGAAATTCAGCTAATTAAACTTATTTTTTTTTAGGCTCAGAAACGCCAAAAGAAGGGATTCTGTCCTCCAGACAGCTTTAGTTTGCAGCTACCGGCTTGTACAATTAGTGACACCCATAGCTGGCAAAAGAGAAGATTTCCATCAGGATGGTGAAAGAAAAGGCAGAATTATTAACACGCCGAAATCGTTCTGCAACCTTAAAAGTATCTTCCCAGCCAGGCCGTACCCGTCATATTTAAACAAGGGTAGTAAGAGGCGCTTCCTGACCGCAGTTCCCATTCATGTCATCCACATATAAACCAGATCTGTCCTTTATGGGAACATAGGGGAGGGGACAGGTGACTTATATATGACATTTTGCAGGTTGCTTCCCAAGTCACTCTGTCATGCACAAGCATTTCCCTGTTTGAATTTTGTCGTGTTTATTTAAAAACCGGTTTGTGGATGGAAAGTGGATCAGCAGAGTTCCTGTTTCTGCACTTAATCTCTGCTTTTTAGTGGCATTAATCATCACTTTCTGACATTAACTTGAAAACGAGAGGTAACTCTCAATGTATTCTTCCTGGTAACACATTTTATAAATAAAATTAACAGGGGTTGCAAGAGTTCGCCGCATCAGCCCGGAGGTGAAGTCTCCGCAGCTCCTCCTAGTGGAGGCCAAGTGTAACCGCAGAGCTGTCAGGCTCGGGCAGCAGGACGGTGTCCAGTGGATGGAGCGCCCTGTCCTTTGATGATCATTTGATGATCATTGAATCACACTGGCTGAAGAAGCAATCGTTGTGAAGTGGGCGAAGGAGGGTTCCAATCCCAGCGTCGGTTCCTTGTGACCTTGGGCTTCATCTCCCCGTGCCTCAAGCAGCGTCATTTGATTGTTAGCTCTGCGGACCAGGGGCTCATGCCTGCCGACCATTGTGAAGAAACACTTTTAATCACCAAGTGCTGATTTTCCCATCTTGATCGGTAAAATCCGATGTCCAGAGCTGAGCACATGCTGTGACCTACACTACAGTATGTAATCACATACATGATTAGTATTATTTAAAAGAGCAGATGGCAGGGATTTGTATTTCTAACCAGAACCATAAGAGCAATCGGTCAACTCTAGTCCTAGAGGGATACCGACAGGCTGGGTATCAGGGCTATCCCTGCTTCAGCACAGGTGGCTCAGTCATTTTATGCTGAAGCAGGGATATCCTTAAAACCTGACCTGTTGGTAGCCCTTGAGGACTGGAGTTGGCCACTCCTGTTTTATACTGTCAGTTGCCCAGGGGCAGAATGGGAGAGATGTGCTGGTGCTGAGCAATGAAATAACATTTTAATAAGAGACTGCCCTACTCACTGCAAATGAGTGGGACTCGTTTCCGATAAGTGATACTCACTTCAATGAACAGTTCTCTATATCCAGATGCAACAGAATAACAAAGATCATAAAAAAATAATAATCTGTAATGTCTGATCCCAGGCAGTATATCGGGTTCCTGAGTCCGTAGGAGGGCTGCACGCGTAGTAACGCCCCAAACTGCACCTTAGCATGGGGGGTATAGCTACCAATTACAGGAGGAGCTTAAAAAGTCGCAACCCAGAATGCTTTGCATCCACAGTGGCAAGGCATTGTGGGGCGTGACTTTGGAAGCTCCCGCAGTGAGTGACAGCTATACCCCCCATGCTGCCTGCACACACTGAGGGGCAGTTTGGGGCCTTATTAAGCATGTTCCCCCATGAGCTCAGGACACTATATATAGCCTAGGATCGGGCACACGGGTTTGTGAGCGATAGTCTGATCAGCAGGAAATAAGATTTATTCATTAGGGGTTCGCGGGGCTCATATTTTCGAGCAGGGGGAGCACAATGTAAGGCTGAGCTCACTCTGCCTACTACCCGACATTGCACGCGCGCCCATGTGTGAACATCCCCAGCAGACTGATTGAACCGACAGCAGACGGGACAGGGGAAGACGTCATCCTCTTTTTAGAAAAAAAGATGGAGCTTTCATTCATTGGCTGGCGAAGTACGCGTGACGCGGCTGCCGCAGGAAATCACAAATTCGGTTGTCTCCCTGAGTTGCAGCAGTGTCAACGCTGTACTTCGCCGCTGGAAGTAGTTTCAAGTCTGAAAACTCCCATTGCCAAACATGAAAGAGTGACGAACGTGCGCGCGCTTATGGTCATGTAGCTAGCAGAGTGAGCGGGGCCTGAGAAAGGTTGGGAGCCACTGCTCTATGGCAAACTATCATGCTGATGCATTGAGATCTCACAACTTGCAAGAAAGCTACATATCCCCAGGACTGGCACAGCAAATAAAACTGCACTACGGGAAAACACAACACAACACAACAACAAATGTGCGCTTTAAAACACAGCAGCAGAGAGAGCGATGTAAAACTCAGTGATTAGTACGGGTGCTGCGCGCGTCACTCACAGATATTGTAATTTATAATAAGTTCCACTAATAATATTCAAGTCACCCTGTGCCCCTGCGCTGTTACAGAAAGATAACGCAGTGAGAGGGGCGAATGCACAACAGCAATGGGACAGAAATGAGATTGACTGATGTTATCTGAACTGCGTATTAACCTCATCAGAGACGTGTGAAATATCCACCTAGAAATGCAGAACAGCTGATGTGCGACTGGGAACCGCTTAGTGTGTCTTCTGTCTGTTTGTTTTTATTAAATGGCCCCCGCCGCAAAATAAAAACTGCCAGTGTTTCTGTGTATTGATCCTGTGGTGGCGGCCGCTCAGTGTAATGTAACACAAATGTAATTCCCCATAACGAGACACAACATTGGAACTTATAGGAGCCAGCCACCCTAACTAAACCTTTTACAGGATTGGAAGCCGGGTTCTCACCAGAGCTGATCCGCACTATTCTCCGCTCCGGGGATCTCCCAGCTCCCGAAATACGTACTGGGGAAGAAACCCGTATCACTTCCTGGTTTGTGAAGGGGATTTAAACGGCCGTCCAATAGGAAGCCGCAGCTGATGATGTCGCAGCTTCCTATTGGCCCGAGGATGGGCACCCACTTGTCCCCTGAGGGTGATTTAAACCCGGTAACTTCACGGGTAAATATCTCGTAGGCTGGAGAGCCCCCGGAGCTAGAAATAGGGGTGTTGGGCTCAGGGAAACCCGGCTTCCCATCCTTTAAAAAATTGGAGCTAATAAAAACCAAGTGGGAGAAACTGAGTGACGGCATGTTGGTATACCCCGAGCCACGTAATATACCCCGAGCCACGTAATATACCCCGAGTCACGTAATATACCCCGAGCCATGTAATATACCCCGAGCCATGTAATATACCCCGAGTCACGTAATATACCCCGAGCCACGTAATATACCCCGAGCCACGTAATATACCCGAGCCACGTAATATACCCCGAGCCACGTAATATACCCCGAGCCACGTAATATACCCCGAGCCACGTAATATACCCCGAGCCACGTAATATACCCCGAGCCACGTAATATACCCCGAGCCACGTAATATACCCCGAGCCACGTAATATACCCCGAGCCACGTAATATACCCCGAGCCACGTAATATACCCCAGCCACGTAATATACCCCGAGCCACATAATATACCCCAGCCACGTAATATACCCCGAGCCACATAATATACCCGAGCCACATAATATACCCCGAGCCACGTAATATACCCCGAGCCACGTAATATACCCCGAGTCAGGTATGTTTGTGACTGGTTGTAGTATTATTTTGATGTCCTGTCTGTGAAACAGTCGGGTTGGACAGGACATGGCGACGAGGAGTAAAGAAAGTAGACACAGTCTCCTGGTTCATCAGAGACCCCCCCCTAGGAGTGAAAGGGTTAACAGGGGATGTAGTGAGGCACATGTGCAGAGTGTAATTTAGTGATTGTCAGATGTGAAAAGAGATCAAGGGAGTGAAAATGCTGCAAATGACAAACTGGAAGCCGGGGAGAATGTGATCTTTCTACTCTGTGTTTGCTTTTCCTGAGGACAATATGGGCTCTGTGTGTCAGGAACTCGCCTATCCCCCACTCTGTCCCCCACTCTGCGGAGTGTGCGAGGGGTCCCGTGGCCGGCTAACCCCACTCACAGGTTTTCACGCCAGCTTATTATCTGTGTAAGAAGAGAAAGGGGAAAAAGGGGACTGAGGTCAGGACAGGTGAAGGGGTGAGGGAGAGAGACACAGAGAGAGACAGGGAGAGAGAGAGACAGGGAGAGAGAGACAGAGAGAGAGAGAGAGAGAGACAGAGAGACAGAGAGACAGAGAGACAGAGAGACAGAGAGACAGAGAGACAGAGAGGAGAGAGAGAGAGAGAGAGAGAGAGAGATAAGGTAGAGAGAAAGACAGAGGGAAAGGTAGAGCGATAGAGAGGGGAGAAGGAGAGTGACAGAGAGGAGAGAGAGACAGAGAGAGTTACATGGAGCTGAGAGTGAGAGGAGGTGAGAGAGAGAGGAGGCGAGAGAGGGGTAGGCGAGAGACAGAGGGGGGAAGGCGAGAGACAGAGGGGATAGAGATACAGAGGAGAGAGGGAGAAATAGAGAGGGAGAGAGAAAGACAGAGGCAAAGGAAGAGAGATAGAGAGGAGAGACGAGGAGAGACAGAGGGGAGAGAGGGAGAGAGATAGAGAGGAGAGAGAGACGAGGAGAGACAGAGGGAAAGAGATAGAGAGGAGAGAGGGAGAAGTAGAGAGGAGAGGCAAAGGGAGAGCGGGAGAGAGGGAGAGAGAGACATAGAGGAGAGTGATAGAGTGAGAGAGAGAGACATAGGGAGAGAGATAGAAGAGAGGGATAAGGAAAAAGAGAGACAGAGGAGAGAGACAGAGGGAGGGAGATAGAGAGGGGAGAGAGAGAGAAAGGGAGAGATACAGAGAGGAGAGAGACAGAGAGGAGAGGCAAAGGGAGAGCGGGAGAGGGGGAGAGAGAGACAGAGGAGAGAGATAGAGTGAGAGAGAGAGACATAGGGAGAGAGATAGAAGAGAGGGATAAGGAAAAAGAGAGACAGAGAGGGAAAGGAGAGAGACAGAGGGAGGGAGATAGAGAGAAGAGAGACAGAGGAAAGAAACAGAGGGAGAGAGACAGAGAGAGGAGAGAGAAAGAAAGGGAGAGAGACAGAGAGGAGCGAGACAGAAGGGAGAGAGACAGAGAGGAGCGAAAGAGAGGGAGAGAGACCGAGAGGAGCGAGACAGAAGGGAGAGAGACAGAGAGGAGCGAGACAGAAGGGAGAGAGACAGAGAGGAGCGAGACAGAAGGGAGAGAGACAGAGAGGGGAGAAAGAGAGGGAGAGAGACCGAGAGGGGAGAGAGACCGAGATAGAGAGAGGGAAGAGAGGAGAGAGGCGAGAAGGAGAGGGGCGAGAGAGAGGCACAGGGAGAGAGACAGAGGAAAGAGACAGAGACGAGAGACCTAGAGGGAGAGAGACAGCGAGGCGAGAGACAGAGGAGAGACATAGAGGGAGAGAGACAGAGGGGAGAGACAGAGGGGAGAGAGACAGAGAGGGGGGGGACAGTCAGGGAGGCAAAGGAGCGAGGGAGAGAGACAGAGGAGCAAGGGAGAGAGAGAGGCAGAAGTGCGAGGGATAGAGGAATGAGAGACAGACAAAAGGAGCGAGGTAGAGGGACAATCACGTGGGAGAGAAAAGTGAGGGAGAGCACACATGTGAAAAGAGAACGCGTGTCATTAAAATATACTGGGCCAGCCTAAATAAAACAAGTCTCAAGTACAAGCTCACTCTCAAGTCCGCGACCTGGAGTATTTAACTTGCACCTTTCCGGGGAGACACGCAGTATTCCCAAAAAGTATTCCCAAAGCTGCCGCCATATAAACCATCGCTTATTGAAAATAAAAGGGGGAAAGTTTGTAAACTACAGCCAGTGTGATGGGGAAAGTGGTCCCTGAGACCTGACCGGGCCGGGGGGGGGGGGGCAGAAAGAAGAAAGAGTGACACCGAGAATGAGAGACAGCGCCCGCACTGCTCCCCTCATCTTTATAGCAGTGAGTTATCACCTCGCTGAATCTGGCCTCCAGCAATCTCCTAAATCATTTAAGGGATGACAAGTCATGGGGGGGGGGGAGAGACGCTCCTCTAATTCTTCTGTATGAGGTCCATTAAACAGCCATAAGCCACGACAAGATCTTCAATTACATTAGAGAGATTACTCTGTTACAGTTCATAATCCTGCGTAATATACCATCCTGAAAACCCTGTCAATCATAAATCGCGGCCTGTAATGGGGGCAGCGGCGACCTTCGGCCACGCGGGATGTCCCCAATGTCACGGGGACGTGTGCGCAGGTTACTTCACGTACTCGCTCACCTGGGAGGCAGACCCGTGTGCAGGTGTTGCAGAGAGTGGGAGGGGGGGGTGTACATGTCCTGCGTGGACGTAGTTCCGTGTCCATGCACGCGGAGACCTCGAAAGTGTTCTTCGCATCGGCGATTTGACACAACAATATGTAGGCCTATTCATTGAAATATACTAAATACGTGTCGCGTCGCTGCGCGTGTGAGTGCGGAAGAGCTGCTCCAGTAAAGGAATGCTATGGTTATTTTTTTTGTGGGACACATTTAAAATGGCTGCCCTCACTTTTTACCATTCAGCATTGTCCCCCTCCGGATAGCTGGACAGTTTACCACGGGTACTGTTCTACAAAATACTGTCCGTTATCCCAGAATTCATACCATTTACGTGACACTGCCCCCCCCCCTCGCCCATGTGGTATTTTAGCTATAATACGCCACCATGTTCCCGTAGTTCTGTGCAATTGGGGCGCAAGACAATGAGAATAACACACAGATAAACATCACTTTACACCCGATAGCGCAATAGTGCAGAGGTTCATGTTTTAAGGGGCTTGCAGTCGTAGAGGTGGAAAGGGCAAAGAGGACACGGGGGAGGAGGACACGGGGGAAGAGGACACAGGAAGGGGGACACGGGGAGGAGGACACGGGGAGGAGGACACGGGGAGGACATGGGGGAGGAGGACACGGGGAGGACGACACGGGAAGGAGGACACGGGAAGGGGGACACGGGAATGAGGACACTGGAAGGAGGAGGACACGGGAAGGAGGACACGGGAAGGAGGAGGACACAGGGAGGAGGACACAGGAAGGAGGACACGGGAAGGACACGGGGGAGGAGGACACAGGAAGGGGAACACGGGAAGGAGGACACAGGAAGGGGGACACGGAAGGAGGAGGACACGGGGGAGGACACAGGAAGGGGGACATGGGAAGGAGGAGGACATGGGGGAGGAGGACACGGGGAGGAGGACACAGGATGGGGGACATGGGAAGGAGGAGGACACGGGGGAGGACACAGGGAGGAGGACACAGGAAGGGGGACACGGGGGAGGACACGGGAAGGAGGACACAGGGTGGAGGACATGGGAAGGAGGACACAAGGAGAACACGGGGGAAGTAGGACACACCGAGGACACGGGGAAGGAGGACACGGGAAGTAGGACACGGGAAGGAGGACACGGGGAAGGACACAGGGAAGGAGGACACTGTGTGGAGGACACTGGAAAGGAGGATACAGAGGAAGGAGGATGCAGGAAGGAGGACACGGGAAGGACACAGGGAAGGAGGACACTGTGTGGAGGACACTGGAAAGGAGGATACAGAGGAAGGAGGATGCAGGAAGGAGGACACGGGAAGGAGGATGCAGGAAGTAGGACACGGGGAGGACACAATTGGGTGAGTGGAAGGAGGGGCCTGGTGAAGATGTGAGATGCTCAGTTTGTAGATGGTGATCCCTTAAAGGTTTCAGAACCTGCAGCAAACGTGTCCTGCTCCAGCAACCGAACGGCAGAAAACGTGTCCTGCTCCAGCAACCGAACGGCAGAAAACGTGTCCTGCTCCAGCAACCGAACAGCAGAAAACGTGTCCTGCTCCAGCAACCGAACAGCAGAAAACGTGTCCTGCTCCAGCAACCGAACAGCAGAAAACGTGTCCTGCACGAGGGTTTGCTAACGTTACACATTGAAAACGTGTCCTGCACGAGGGTTTGGTAACGTGGCACACATAAACGTGTCCTGCACTAGGTTTGGTAACGTGACACACACATAAACGTGTCCTGCACGAGGTTTGGTAATGGGACGCACAGACTAACAATCATTGTTTCACTTTACAAATCTCCACTTTCACTGCAGAACCCAATTCTATGTCCGGGTGCGAGTCCTGGGGAAGTGTGGGCGCTCCGTAGGTTGCGAGACCTTTACACGGGGCCCACGTTTGCTAGACTTCCTCGTGGAATGAATGATGGTGAGCAGAGATTCCCGGGACAAGCCTCCCACGTTAGGGAAGCTCTGTGCACTGTAACTTCTTCCCCGATTACCCCCTGCAGTGTATCACACCCGGAGACACGAAATAAAAGATACAAAGACTGCCTCTGTCCGGCATGGATACAGATAGCACCCAGGCTCAGGGGTATTTAGGAATATCAGGCACATTAATGGGGTAACTGTGATTTGCCCCCGGTTTAGTAACATGTACACAGCATTTGTTTATTTCCAATGTATTTTATTAGTCCAGCTACACTGACACGCACGTTATTCCTGGCACAGCGGTCCTGTACCGCGCGTACGTCCAGCAATGCCCTTTTGTCTATATGTGCATCTTATTCCATACGTCCCTGTGTCCTAAACTCCTTTATTCCAACTGCGCGAATGTATTATCCCCTTTATTATACCCATTATACCCTAACCCCTGTTATTCATGTACCGTATAATCATTATACCCTACCCTTTATTATTCATGCTTTGGCAACACTGAAATGTCCTTTCGTCATGCCAATAAAGCTGATTTAATTTGCCTTTCTCTCTCTGCTCGGGTCCTGCAGCACATTGCACCTCCCTCTTCCATTGACTCCCTACTTCTCTCCCGCCACCTTCCCGACCCACCCTCCCGTCCCACCCTCCCGCACTCATACTTCTTCTTCCCTATATCATTCGCCTCCTGCTTTCCCTCCAAACTTCACATTCCTCCTCCACTCTCTCTCTCTCTCTCCTTTCTCCCAGTCCCTTTCTTGTCCTCTTTTTGTCTGGCTTTCTCGTTCCTCCTTTTTCTCTCTCTCTCCCTTTTTTTAATCTTTCTTTTAACCCCCCCCCCCCCCCCGCGGCTTTTCCCAACTGCCAGCGGATGACAGTTCCTTTCATGTTGGGCCTGAGCGGAGGCTTTGAATGTTGGTTGATTCCTTTAAGATAATAGCTGGTTCTCTGTCAGATGCAGACTGATCAGTTAAAACCTTAATCACGGGCTGTCTGCTTGCATGGCACTTATTTTTAAGAGATTAATCCCGTAAGTTGTGCACCAGCATACATTCAGAGAGGAGAAAAGGGCCTGATTTTCCCCTTTCCCTATTGTTTCCTCTGCTCCTGCCTTTGTTAATTTCACTTTCCTTTTCTGCTTGACCTACTCTAGGACTATTTTACCATCTTACTTGCCCTACTCCCACTAACCAGCATGAGAAACAGAGACTCATATACAGCTCAACCCCCTTATAACGCGGTGCTTGGGGTCCAAAGAATCACATTGCGCTATAAGCGGATCGCGTTAGAAATAATGTACATTTGTATGCATTGTACAATCAAGTATTTAAAATACCAATAATCGTGTTGTAAAGTATTCATAAATACGAAAATTGAGAGCCACGCTTGAAACGCGTTATAAGCGGATTCGCGTTGTAACGGATCGCGTTATAACGGGGTTGAGCTGTATATATATATATATATATATATATGTATATATATATATATATAAAAGAAAAAGAAAATAAGTAGTGCCACTGGTGAACTGGTGTATGGGGTATATATACAAATATATGTGCAATGGATAAGTGTAAGAAGTGATAAATAATAATTATTACATTTGCATAAGATCCTGTATATTATAAAATAAATCTATTAGTATCATGCACAAATGATGAATACTAAACAAACTAGAAAAATATATTCTAACATACATAAAAGAATATAAATGCATATAATGAATTTGTAAAAATAGTGCAAAAGTCCAACCCTAAATGAGTCCTGATAAGTTCAACAGAACAATAGGAATTCCAGGGGTCCACGGCTGCTCTCAATTGGAAGAACAAGTTCCAAAGGTGATTCTATAGAAACGGAAAAAGAACAGAGAGCGCACGCCCTATAGCGTACAATTGTACATTTAATAAAAATAGGGATAGGGAGAGGGATTAAAAACACTCTAAGACATGCAAATGAGCATACAGGAATATTTCCATTTGATATATATATATATATATATATATATATATATATATATATATATATATATATATATATGTATATGTATATATATATATATGTATCTCGAAAGCTCGCAAGAATAAAAGCATTTTGTTAGCCACAGAACAGTATCGTCTATTCTTTTTTGATTATTAAAGCTCGGCTAACACGGTACTGATACCTCTGCATCTATATATATATATATATGGATAGATAGATATTTTGTGGGGGATCTGAATTAAATTCCAGCGCCATTTATTTAGCCAAGAAACTCCATAAACTGAGTATGCAATAATTAGGAATATTCACATTTCTTTGTTTAAACATTTTTCTTTGCTGAAGTTTCTGACGCCTCTCTCCCCACTGCCCGCCTCGCGGTCGCGTGTGTTAATTGGCCACAAAGAGAACTGTTTAACACACACACTGCAATCCCGTGACAATGTCGCCGTGATTGCGACGGTCACCGATTACGGGAAATGTACCAGTCCGCGTTCAGGAGCGCAGAAAAAGCGATCTTCCCTAGTAAACGAGCTAAACAAAATGGAGTCCCTCTTGTTGTGTCGGATTTCATGACATAGCGGCTACACCACGGGGCAATGAAAGAGTTAAAGAGGTGGAACAGGTACAGAGAGTTACGAAGATCCTCGCAGGTTTCCCCCCCCCCCCCCACCGTGCGCCCGCGCGCACAGGAGACCGCGTGTAGCCGCAGCAAACTTTCACGGAAAGAAAAAGACACGGCAAGAGTTTTCTAACGAGGGCGAGATCACCATCGTAAATAAGCGTCTAGAATCGGAGAGTGAGCAGCCGGCAGGGGAGAAAGTTAAAGATAGGGGATATAATTAAAATGATGAACTGATGATTCTAATTTAGCCGTGGGCTCTCCCTCGGTTGGGCAGCTTGATTGCCGTTTCACTGATGGTAGCTATTAATTACTCTGGTGTTATAACGATGGTGTGACACTCGCTGGATAAAGGAGGGCAGGCGGCTGCTGGCGGTGGTTTTTGCAGTAGAAATATCAGGTGGGAACGAGAAGTCTGTTGACGTACGCCAGATCCACAGTTTCACCCATATTCTGCACCCTTGGGTGACTGCACAGTAAATAAGCATGTGGGGGGTCTGCGTGCATCTGTGTACATGTGCGAATGTTACATAGTAGGTGAGAAGACGCGTCCATCAAGTTCAACCTACAGTATGCTACATTTAGACGACAGATACTTATGCTACAATTGTATTTATTGTATATTGATGCAGAGGCAGGCAAACAAAAAAACCCAGTCATGTATGCATATTGTTGCATGTGTATATACAGTATAGTGCCTTTGTGTGTGTGCATCAGGGTGTGTAGAAGTGTGTCAGTGTGTGTTAATGAATTTGTGAAGTGCGGTTGTAGAACACCTAGAGAGAAAGCGAGTGTTCGGAGCACAGAAGAGACGAGAGGTACAGTACGGGGCCCTGGCAATCCCCAAATTGTATAAACGCCAGGGACATTTCACTAAAAACAAATATACAAACACCATTCACCGACGGAGCGGCCAGCGGTGCAACATAGTATCTCCTCTCGGACCCAAATCCTTATTTCCAAATCTTCCAGTATTTTCTGTTTCAGGGAAATAATTGAAGTTATCCGTCTTTAAAGATTCTTTAAAAAACAATATAATTCCCCGGGGTCTTTTATTCCTCCGACTTGTGACATAAGTAACACGGCAGCTTTCACCCCTGCTCTGCGCTTTCCAACAGGAGGATTTTGGGACATTTTTATTTCAGCGGGTTTGTAGTCGGAGCAGCATTGAACACCTTAAATGCAAATAAGAACCTCACGTGTGAGCACATTCACGTGTCTCTGACAGGTCTGTAACCCTGCCCTTCCCCATTATCTCTTAGCATGCAGTGCTTCCGCTGCAGCCAGGGATTCTGGGTAATGACATGCAAATAAGCACACCAGTGTCCCCTTTTGCTTTTTAACCGGGACCCCTATCCCCTTAAAGCTGCAGAGCAAGCAATATCCTACAAGTGTGTTTTTTTTTATTATAAATCAATTCTGTGCTATGAGAAAATACTTGTAGCATTTTTTTTAAAAACCTCTGAATTACATTTTTAATGTATTATAATGTAACAAACATTTTTTGTTTCTTTAGCAACCATTTACAAAGTCACACCCCTTCCTCCTCTGAAACAGGCTCTGGCACACCTCTTTTTGAGCCCTGCCCTCTCTCTAGCAGTGCAAAAATTGTATCTAGTGACTGCCTGATCTTCCCCACAGAACTTTGCATCTTTGGTCCTTTTCTGCTGCACTGACAGCCATTTAGTGAGCCCCTGAGCCAAATCTTCGCAGATAGAGAGATAGAGAGAAACTCCAGTCTACCCTGCTAAGAGTTTTTACGCTGGAATGCTGAGGTCAAGTGGTCACTGAGAGGTAAGACCGGCCAGTGTGAGGTCAGGCGAGGTTATTTCTGGCCAGGCCCATCTGCCCATGCTGGACTCCTCACACAAAGAGATGCTGTATTGATCCGCCTGACCGTGCAGCCTCTCCTCCTCCCCTTCCGACAGCAGCAATTATCATAATCAAGCCGCTGACTCCAATTAAGGCTTCCTCTTATTACAGCCAACGCTGAGGCCTCAGCAGGACGGGGAGAAAATTAGCAGACGGCTCGGTTTTGCATATCTTAATCTAAAATGACAGGGTGTCACGGGGGGGGACGGTGACCCTGCCAGCGCTGAGCCTCTGGCGTGGCAACCATTTCCACCTCTTAAATGACTCCTCGTGGCTCTCTGCTGGAGCATGGAGGCAGCTTAAGTGACAGCCAATCAGGGCCCAAGCCTCCCCCCCCCCTCACAATCGCATTTGCATCACGGACCCCCCTCCTCTCACCCCCCCCCCCCCCATAATTAAAAATGATATTATCATTTGCCTGTGTGTTTGTGGGATGAGACCCAGCACACGTCTCCTCCGACTGTGAAGGAACGGAGATTGAGAACGGTCAGAAGTGCAGCGTACGCCATTTCTCATCACCTCCCCCCCAAAAAAACGTTCCACCCTCCCCCCCCACCATGCACGGAACCTATATTGTCCCGTGTATCATGGGACCATTATCCTGTAACACAGGGGTGCTCAACTCCAGTCCTCAAGGCACACTAACAGGTCAGGTTTTCAGGATATCCCTGCTTCAGCACGGGTGGCTCGGTCAATGACTAAATAGCCAAGGGGTGGCCAGCTCCCGTCCTCAAGGCACACCGATAGGTTTTCAGTCTTTGACTGAGCCACTGATTGACCCAGCTGTGCTGAAGCAGGGATATCCTGAAAACCTGACCAGTTTGGGAGGCCTTGAGGACTGGAGATGACAACGCAGTCTGTAAACATTTCATTCTACTGGTCAGAAACGTCACTGAATGTGCTACAAATGTATAATGAAACATCATGAAAATGTCAACTACGTCGTAAAAAATTATATAATTAAACGGGGGGAAAACCCCATAAGATATAGACAAAAACTATCTAAAAAAACACAAATAAATGTATTCATTATTTGAAGGAGATGTTGCATTCTATTATTACCGTTAAAGTAGCAATATTACATCCCCCCTTTATCTATTCTTATTTTTATATATAAAGCGCGTGACAGTGTATAATGCTACATTCTTACCTAAGCTGGCAAATCGTTTGGTGTTCCTGTTATAAACCTGTAAAAATCCTGATTGTGTGCCTAACTAAATGGCCGCCTTCTAATTTTATGCTGCAGTCTATGAAATGCTGCACCTGATATGTAACATTATATTACTAAGTGTAACAGACCGTCTGCTGCTTGGAACACAACATCTTTGTGCGATACTTTGTTGCCAATGGGCAGCACTCAAAAAGGTGAGAGAGCCTGTTTCAAAAGAGGAAGTGGATATGATTTTCTTAATGGTTGATGTAGAAACCAAAGAATGATCAGTATATTTTAAAAAAATCATTAAAAATGGCATTGGGAGTTAAAAAAAAATGCAGATAGTATTATCTAATACTACAGAACAGATTTATTTAAACAAAATATAGAATTTTTAACGTTTTGCTGCTTTAACATCCATGTAATGCCCAGACTGGATTTTAACATCTATAATACATATTTATTTGTTTGAGAGTTGCACGTGTGTTAGAAGCTTTCTGCCCTAAAATGCATAAATATATTATATATACAGTGGTTTGAAAAAGAAAGTACACCCTCTTTGAATTGTATGGTTTTACATATCAGGACATCATAACAATCATCTGTTCCTTAGCAGGTCTTAAAATTAGGTAAATACAACCTCAGATGAACAACACATGACATATTACACTGTGTCATGATTTATTTAACAAAAATAAAGCCAAAATGGAGAAGCCATGTGTGAAAAACTAAGTACACCTTATGATTCAATAGCTTGTAGAACCACCTTTAGCAGCAATAACTTGAAGTAATCGTTTTCTGTATGACTTTATCAGTCTCTCACATCGTTGTGGAGGAATTTTGGCCCACTCTTCTTTACAACGTTGCTTCAGTTCATTGAGGTTTGCGGGCATTTGTTTATGCACAGCTCTCATAAGGTCCAGCCACAGCATTTCAATCGGGTTGAGGTCTGGACTTTGACTGGGCCATTGCAACAACTTGATTCTTTTCTTTTTCAGCCATTCTGTTGTAGATTTGCTGGTGTGCTTGGGATCATTATCCTGTTGCATGACCCAATTTCGGCCAAGCTTTAGCTGTCGGACAGATGGCCTCACATTTGACTCTAGAATACTTTGGTATACAGAGGAGTTCATGGTCAACTCAATGAGTGCAAGGTTCCCAGGTACTGTGGCTGCAAAACAGGCTCAAATCATCACCCCTCCACCACCGTGCTTGACAGTTGGGATGGGGTGTTTGTGCTGATATGCTGTGTTTGGTTTTCGCCAAACGTGGAGCTGTGTACTATGGCCAAACATCTCCACTTTGGTCTCGTCTGTCCAAAGGACATTGTTCAAGAAGTCTTGTGGTTAGTTCAGATGCAACTTTGCAAACCTAAGCCGTGCTGCCATGTTCTTTTTAGAGAGAATAGGCTTTCTCAAGACAAACCTTCAAACAAACCATACTTGTTCAGTCTTTTTCTAATTGTACTGTCATGAACTTTAACATTTAACATGCTAACTGAGGCCTGTAGAGTCTGAGATGTAACTCTTGTTTTTTTTGCAATTTCTCTGAGCATTGCACGGTCTGACCTTGGGGTGAATTTGCTGGGACGTCCACTCCTGGGAAGATTGGCAACTCTGTTGAATGTTTTCCACTTTTGAATAATCTTTCTCACTGTAGAATGATGGACTTTAAATTGGAAATGGCCTTATAACACTTCCCAGATTGATGGGCAGCAACAATTGCTTCTCTAAGATCATTGCTGATATCTTTCCTCCTTGGCATTGTGTTACCACACACCTGAATGCTCCAGACCAGCAAACTGCTAAAGCTTCGGCTTTTATAGAGGTGGTCACACTTGCTGATGATCAATTAATCAAGGGCATTTGATTAGCAGCACCTGTCTGCTACTTAGCATCTTAATTCCTAGGGAAGCACTAACGCTGTACTTAGTTTTTCACACATAGCTTCTCCATTTTGGCTTTATTTTTGTTAAATAAATCATGACACGGTCTAATATGTCATGTGTTGTTGTTCATCTGATTCACACCACTGTATGTGTGTGTGTATATACACACATATATATTTGCACTTTACTTGCACACATAAATACTCTCAAAAAGCAACCGAATGAGAGTACACCCCATCCCCTGATGAAATTCGTTATCGGAAGAAACGCGTGGGGTCACGTGGTTTTACTGAGCTATGGTGGTGGACTAGCTCATACGCCATTTGCCAGGAAGGGGAAGACATTCCCTGAGACGCACGCAATACGCAACACTAACAGAATTTGCCAGGAACCACAGGCTGTTCATTTGAGTTGCCGGAGGGACGATCTACCGTGATACACCGGCAGCAGTGAGGTCTGACGTAACGGAGCAAGCGGTCGGCGAGCAGGCTACATGTTGGCGCATGGGTTTACCCATACAATGCTTTATTTGCATTGACAAATTGTGAGTGCACATTTGTCTTGTTATTTTTATTAAAACTTTGTATTTGGATTTTACACATGGATCGGGCGCTTTTCCTCTTTTTTTTCCAACACATATATAATATATATATGTAGCCAGGTCCCCCCTTCCGTTGTAGACCCCATCCGGGTACTCACTGCGGCCGGTAGCGGGGAGGTGTGGGGGCATGTGCGGGCTCAGCGCGCTCTCCTCTTGGTTGCGGCCTGTTGCCGGGGACGCGTGCGGCCGGTTGCCGGGGACGCGGTCGCGTTGCGAGGCCCCCGGCGGTTCCCGATGCAGGACGCCGCCATCACTCATTGCCTCGCGCATGCGCAGTAAGACCAGGCGACGGGAGGCACAGAGAGAGCTCGCGCATGCGCAGAACAAACACGCGAGAGGTAACAACTCACAGGAGGGCTCACAGCAGGGACTAAAGATCCCATGAGCCTCAGGAGCGTCCCACGTGACGTCAGGGAGCCAATAGGGTCGCAGCATCTCCCTGCAGAGGAGATTAGATACATTTCGCGGGCTCTGAGCACGTTAGGAGTTGGCGTCAGGAGCAGCTAGGGAAGGAGGTAGGGTGCAGGAGTCAGTGACTCCCTGCACTAGGCCAGCAGCCCCCTAGGCCCCAGATAGCCCTGAGTCACCAGTAGTGTGAGTTGTCAGGGACAGCCCCAGGTTAGGGACCCTGCCCCTTATTATCCAGAGCCAGTTAGGGACACAGCGGACGCTGCGCGTCCATCCAGAGGTCTGGGCTCAGACCTTCGCTGTCGCTGCAGCAGCCATCCGGGTGGGATCGCCCCGGACGGTAGTTCCTATATTCACTCGTCATCGGGATCCTTTGCGAAGCTCCTTGGCAGGCCCGGGCACTGGAGGGCTCGGCAGGTAACCATCAAGTGCACCAACTATACCACCTATTCATACAGGACATAGTGGCTGCGCAGTTACACATACATATCTCACGTGAAGGGACATATTGTGTGGGGTTACTGGACACGGGGTGGCGAGACGCAGTAGTTAGTGTCTCCTCTAGAGAGGGACACCTGTTGATATATATATGAATAAGTACGGTTGCTACAGTAAAGTTATTGGTTGTTTTACATGCTGTGTGTGTGATATATATATATATATTGTCCTGCGACGAACCACTCCCCCCTCCGGTGGGAGCCATCGCAGGTGGAGGCGCTGCACCGAGTACGAGGTTACTCCTATTATCTATAAGTGCCCCAGACTCCCCGTGGCGAAGGTATAGGCCTCCTGTGAGCCTAACAGGTAAAGCACCACACCTGGTAACATTAAGTCCCCCGCACATACATACTATATGCTATTGGGTGGGGGAATACCCGTTACAGATATATTGTACAGTGACAGGACAGGGTCCTGGGGCAGGTAAGTGGGATGTTCAAATAACCTGATTTTTACAGATGAAATGCGCTTCCAGCAGGACAGGAGAGAGCGGAGGATCAGTTTACATAAGTACTTCTCCAGATGAAGAAATAATTTAGTGGCATTAATAGAGGAGAAACTTTCCCAGGAATGTCAGGCTGGCCCCTGAGACACAGGTGGGATCTTTCAGTGGCAGGATGGGGAGAGAGAGAGAGGGAGAGGGGGGTGGGAGGGGGTAACATGATTCCGGGAGAGAAGTGAGAGAGAGAGAAAGAGATTGACAGCAGTAACAAACCAAAAGGAAAATATGCATTGTGTAAATAGTGCACCGAGACCGATTCCAATCTGATTTATTTTAGAACGTACATCTCAAAACAAAGCCTGACTTTATGGGCTCTGAGACAGGGGGGGGGGGAGTCTGTCCAGCAAAGGGAGGGGGTGGGGGGGTTAAGGTTTACACTTGATATTATCCACACATTAAATAAGTTAGGGTGGGTAAAAAAAAAAAGTGACAAAAAACCTCCCCCGTACAGTGTACAGCAAATACAAATCCCGCGTGTGCGCACATTCACACGTCTCAGGCAGGTCTGCAACCCTGCCCTTCCCTGTTATCTCTTAGCATGCAGCGCTTCCACTGCAGCCAGGGATTCTGGGTAACGACATGCCAATGAGCGCACAGTGTCACCTTTTGCTTTTTAACCAGTTACAATGGATTTGAAAAAAAAAAAAAAAAAAAAGGGTGACACGGTGTGCTCATTTGCATGTCATTACCCAGAGTCCCTGGCTGCAGTGGAAGCACGGTATGCTAAGAGATAATGGGGAAGGGCAGGGTTGCAGACCTGCTAGAGATGTGACTGTGCTCACACGTGATATTTGTATTTGCTGTACACTTGTTATTAGAAACGGACGGTTTTTAGAGGTAGCGATTGTTACTGGATGTATAACTAGGTGATCGGGTTCTTCATATTAAAAAAATAAAATAATTCTGTAGCACTTGTTTCTATATTTTGCAGTATTTTTGTCGCAGGGAGAAATGTGCTAAATGTCCCACAGAGAGATAGCAATGCCAGAAACTAAGCATTAGAACTGGGGTAGCCAACTCCAGTCCGTCAACAGGTCAGGTTTTCAGGATATTCCTGCTTCAGCGCAGGTGGTACAGTCTTTGACTGAATTCTTCAAAAATCCAGGGGGCGCATGGGAGAAATACAAGAAAAAACACAACTAAGTGCCAGTGAAAGTACATGATGGCTTTGTATTAGGTGTTGGCTCTTATCATATTCCTGCTCACAGTGTGGCAGGTAATGCATGCCACACCCTCAGGCAAGCTTGTTTTTTGGGGGGTCCGGAAGCTGGAACCTCAGCGTGTAATAGAAAAAGGAAAGGGGACCATAGTGCAGATCAAAAAATGTTTAACAGCATGTAACACTATGTAACGCTATGTAACACTATGTAACGCTATGTAACACTATGTAACACTATGGTGTGTGAAACAAATGACTGCGTGGTAGTCTCACCGCTCCGTCTTGTCTCTCTTGTAGTGTAGGTTCCCTGCGGTGCTGTGTGCTTCCCCCAGCTGCTGGCGTCTCCTCCGTGAGCTCACAGCTTCTCCTCCGTGCGCTCACAGCTTCTCCTCCGTGCCCTCACTGTTTCTCCTGGGGTGTTTGCGCATGATCAAGCTGTATTGCAGGCTGCTCTGTGTCCCGATACGTCACCTCCGGTCTGTCCGCGTCACATCCGGTTGCGGCTTCACTGGCTGAATAATGCGTCTGGAGAACCAGAGTCTCATGGGCTAACGCTTTACGCGTTTCGCTATCAAAGCTTCGTCAGGGAGCCTGTTCCAGCACTACCGGAGAGACAAGATGGAGCGGTGGCTCTATCGTGAGACTATCACGCAGTCACTTGTTTTACACACAATAGTTTTACATGCTGCACACAATGTGAGTGTGTTTTAAATTTTTTAAACATACAGCTCAACCCCGTTATAGCACGATATGCTACAACGCGGATCCGCTTATAACGCGGTCTGAGCGTGGCTCCCGATCTTCCTTAATTCTCCCGGCACCACTATGCAACTCCAGCGGCTAAGGACGCAACGTAACCAGCATCACTCACGCCGAGAACTTCACAGTGTGATCAGCGCGCCTGCGCAGGGACTTGTGACGTACAACTATCGGGACACGCGACGCCTCAAGACTCCTCTCTAGTGCCCAGGTTACTGTCCGGAGACTACAAATCCCACCATGCATATCCTGTCCCCTCCCTGCCAGGTCATTCTGTGTCGCGCTTCTGATGTCGGAGTTCTGCGTTGCTCAGGAGCCAGGGTGTGTGAAAACATACACACTGCCGGGTAAGTCCTGCGTGGGGGTGCCGCTGCACCGCCGGGTCTGGGAGAGCTGGGAGAGAACCCCAAAGAGCGGCCATTTTTTTCCGCAATCTGTTTATAACGCGATCGCATCGGGTGGACCCCGAGCACCACGTTATAACGGGGTTCAGCTGTATAAAGTTAAATGTTTTTTTATCTGCACTATGGTCCCTTTGCTTTTTCCATTACACACTGAGGTTCCAACTTCCTAACCCCCCCAAAAACAAGATGGTATGAGGTTGTGATGTGCATTTGATTACCTGCCACATCGTGAGTAGGAATATCATAAGAGTCAAGACCTAATACAAAGCCATCTTGTACTTTCATCTGCATTAAGTTGTGTTTTTCTTGTATCTCTCCCATGCTCCCCCTGGATTTTTGAAGAATTCTTGAATCCGTTGGGACAGGGGAAGACAGTCAATACCAGAGAGTTTGAGCAACGAGTAACACATTTATATATATATATATATATTTTTTCACAGTGCACGTATCACATTTTATCATTTATAAAGTCACAATTTATATTATCTATCACTTTAATATGTGTGTCACTTGATTATTTACACCCAATATTTGGGGTAAAGAGGAGCGCCTAATTGTTTCACCGTTTTTGTACACGCAGTCTTTGACTGAGCCACTGGTTGAGCCACCTGTGTTGAAGCAGGGATATCCTGAAAACCTGACCTGTTGGTGGCCCTTGAGGACTGGAGTCCCCCCTCCCTGCTTTAGAATAAGTTGTGTTACACCGTGAAGACCTTTCAGTTTTATCTGCAGGTGGTGACAAGATCTAAATATTGTTTGTTGGGGGGTGGGGAGGGGGGTTACACTTCGGGGCATATAGGGTGGAGGGGTAACACTTTGGGCATATGGGGGTTGGGGGGGTAACACTTTGAGGCATACGTGGGTGCAGGGCTAACACTTTGGAGTATATGGGGGTGGTGGGGGTAACACTTTGGGGTATTTGGCATGGGGGGGGGTAATATTTCAGGGTATATGGGGGTGGGGGGTAACACTTTGGGGTATATGGGGGTCGTGGGGGTAACACTGTGGGGTAAATGGGGGTGGGGGGTAACACTTCGGGGTATATGGGGGTGGGGGTTGAAATATTCTGATAATAATAATGGCAAATGTACAAATGAGAAATGGCAACACAAATCTAACATGCCCCTTTTACCCCAGTAGCTGCCTCTGTAAAGCAGCCCCCATAACCCGTCTAGGACATTCACCTCGCTGCCGGGACATCCCCCTAACCTTACCCCTTACCCTAAAACCCCTAATACTAATACTACCGCCTACCCTAAAAACCTTACCCCTACCCTAAACAACCCACCCTAAACACCTTACCCTAATCCCCTACCCTAAAACCCTAACCCTAAACCCCCTAACCTAAAGCCACCACCCTAAACCCCTTACCCTAATCCCCTTTCCCTAATCCCCTTACCTTAATCCCCACACCCTAAACCCCCCACCCTAATCCCCTACCCTAATCTCTGTACCCCAATCCCCTACCATAAGCCCCTTATCCTAAAAACCTAACCCCTTACCCGAACCGCTAAAACCCCCCCCTTAAATTAATTTACCTTATTGGCGAAGTCGCCGGCGGCTGAGTGCCCAGCGTTGCAACGGCTGCGGCGAGAGGTCCCTCGGAGGCCGAACGCCGGCGCCGATGTGATCGCAGCAAAATGGCCGGGACCCAATATCCGATTCCGCCCTGAAGCCTGTACGAGTGTAACTCCTATAATGCTGGCAATATCGCCCCCTGAAGCTGCGCGACTCGGGAAAAAAAACATTGTTTCTAGTGTTAAAAAACACAATTTAATCTGTAGCTTCTGCCGTGACCACGTTAACCCTTACAGCTTTACACAGCACTGGGCTCAGGGGAGAACTCCATTTTAACCTCCCGGACACCACTATATATTTTAAACACATATTTCCTGAATGCAGCAATGGATTAAAAAAATAAATAACTAAAAAAAAAAGTTTTGGAAAGAGCGGAAAGAGATCGCTTAAAGTGAATAATAAAATGGGGACCAGGTCGCTCCGCGGTTTAACTCCAATCACTTAAAGGAACAATTCCTCCAACTCTTTATTACTTTTTTTTACAGGTGTACGCGATACTTACTTTTTAACTTACCAGGTTTAAATCTCCCGCCGGGGAGGAAAAAATGGCTACCAAATCTCGAGGCCAATAGGAAGCTGCAACATCATCAGTGGTGGCTTCCTATTGGACGGCCGTTTAAATCCCCTTTAAAACAGCCAGGAAGTGATACCGGTAACTTCACCAGTACGTATCTCGGTAACTGGGCTGTCCCTGAAGCTGAAAATAGTGCCGATCAGCTCCGGCGCACACTCCGCTTCCAATCCTGCAACAAAATTAAAAAAGGTTACTTAGGATGAATTGCAAGTCATGCAATATCCTACACGTGTTTTTTTTTTAATAAATCCATTTTATTAGGTGTTATTAGTTATTATCTGTAGTATTAGATAATACTTACTAAAAAAAATTTAAATTCAACTATTAATGAGTTTTAATATACTGAGCATCCTTTGATTTCTATAGCAGGCTTTAGCACGCGTCTGCAGCAGTGCAAGATATTTGCAACACTTTGCTGTTTGTGATCATTTGTTGCCAATGTTCCCAGCGGGTTGATCTGCAAACTGTAACAATAGATAACGTTACCTTCGTAATATAAGAATACATCGTAGCTGCTATGTTGCACTGACTGAAGGATGGATTGAAACTGAAAGGCGGCCATTTAGTGAGCCCTGGGAAGCAGGATCTTTGCTGATCGATTGCGGGAGAACGATCGGCAGTTTAGGTAATTCCTTTTCAATAAAGGTAATCTAAAGCTGTATATATGAAAATACAATATTTAATTTTTTTTTACAGTGCCACGTGGATTGTCTCCTTAAAATTCCTGCCTGTGAGCAGTGAATTCCCTCCGATTTGCTCACTTTGTCCCTCTGTTTCCACGTGTGTCATTTTGTTTCATGCTATTAGCGTGTGTAACATTGACACATATTCCCTATTGTCTGTGCGAAATAGTGTAACCAGCTCTGAACAATAGCACAGGCGGAGCCCACACAGCACTGCAGATAACACTCGCCACTACTGTACTTGGGATGTGAGTGCTGTCAGCAAGTGGCATCGCCATAAAAGGCTAAACTGGGTTCCTGGATTATAAATAAATCACAGGACGGCCTGTTATACGTGTGTAGAAAAAAAAACTGTTGGAAACGCATTTTTCTTTGACCGACTTTAAGAAAAATAAAATACATTCCAGGAAAGGGTTGCAGCTACGAAAACAAAAACCAGAAAATGCTTAAAGATGTTTTAATGACTTAAACACAGGCCGGACTGTGTGTCAAAGTTTCCACATTTGAAAAAGAAAATTCAATATTAAATATCCTTTCCTCTGAGCTGCTGGTTGGAAGTTTATTTTTCATTCTACGTGTACATGTGCTGAGCATCATATATATATATATATATATATATATATATATATATATATATATATATATATATATATATATATATATATAAAAATTGAAAGCCCCAATGTCCACTGCTTGTCACCTTATGCAAGTCACATTATCCCCCAAAATTAGATTGTAAGCTCTATGGAGCAGGATCACCCTGTGCCAGTAAAACCCTGTGTTATGTTATTATTACAGTCCTTTTGTGTGGAAATGTGTTCAGCTATTAAATATATATTACATGCTGAAAAAGTTATCTACTTGTGTTTGCCCACCTGCCAGAATTAAACATGGCGGCCTTGTTCCCCCCTCTCTAGAAATTATCCCCACTGGCCAGAATTAAACATGGCGGCGTTGTCCCCCCCACCTCTCTAGAAATTATCCCCACTTGCCAGAATTAAACATGGCGGCCTTGTCCCCCTCTCTAGAAATTATCCCCACTTGCCAGAATTAAACATGGCGGCGTTGTCCCCCTCTCTAGAAATTATCCCCACTTGCCAGAATTAAACATGGCGGCCTTGTCACCCATCTCTAGAAAAGGGCCTCTTATCTTTCTTTAAAGGGAAAGTGGAGCTGCATACTTAGAAATATAATAGGCCAGTGGCGGCCAACGCCCGTCCTCAAGGGCCACCAACAGGTCAGGTTTTCAGGATATCCCTGCTTCAGCACAGGTGGTGCAGCTGTTGGCTGAGCCACTGATTGAGCCACGTACGCTGAAGCAGGGATATCCTAAAAACCTGACCTGTTGGTGACCCCTGAGGGTTGGCGTTGGCTGCCCCAGTAATAGTGGTACTCAGTGACCCCCTCATGCCCTCACACTCTGACAAAGTGTCTGAGCCGTGTCTCTTCCCAGGTCCACCAGAACACACCCCGTGACCTTACACACAGCACGCTGCCCGGGCCAGAGCCTGAGATCACATTTTAATGGGGTGGGTGTTTTTTGTTTTATTCTTCACCTTACTCTTTCCAAAAGAGTAGGCGGCAGCGTCCAGAGACTCACAAACAGCAGACTTCCCTGCACAGCCCGAGGTTTTCAGGGCAGGGCCAAGGAGAAAGGAGAAGTCCTGCTCCGGGAGGGGGATGAGGAGTATTTAATCAAAGCCTTTGATAAATAGAAGAGTTTCTAGTCATAATAATGCGTAGTTTACACTTGGGGGCAGACAGGAGGAGGGGGGGAGGCTCGGATTGTACAGCTCGCCTCCGAGCCCAAACAATGAGGTTAAGCAACATAACTGTAACACATTAGTAAATTGACAATGAAATTGCAGTTACTCCGCTGGTTCTTTATTAAATAAACACAGGCTGAATTGGACCAGTCTGCCTCAGTTATTTGCAAAGAGCTCAGATTACTAACTCAACACTGCTGAATATCACACGTTCTGAGGCTCCCTCCAGCCCCTGAATCCAAACACATTCCACGAGATGCGGCCCCCGCGCGTTTCTTTATTTATGCTGCTATTACACACACACACACTTAAACTCACACGTACCTGCCAACTCACGGCAGGTCAACCGCGTGATTGGGATCCAGTCTGGTCTTTGGGGAACACAGAACCAGGACCGGGTTATTGTTACACGGTGACCTGGGGCATGGTGGTAGGCGTGTGTATAAACATGGATAACTACACATGTACAGTATACACATACTGTACGTGTACAAAACGCACATATATAAACACATACATATACGGAACGGTCACCCAAAAATCCTCAGACTACGGAAATTTGTAAAGAAACGTAAGGGAGATTTGTAAGAAACATGATTCAGTTGGACTGCAACTATTTATCTATATATCTGTCTCTCTGTCTCTGTCTCTCTCTGTTGCTCTGTGTTTCTCTCTGTTGCTCTGTGTCTCTCTCTGTCACTCTGTGTCTCTGTGTCACTCTGTGTGTCTCTGTCACTCTGTGTGTCTCTGTCGCTCTGTGTCTCTCTGTCTCTCTCTGTCACTCTGTGTGTCTCTGTCGCTCTGTGTCTCTCTGTTGCTCTGTGTCTCTCTCTGTCGCTCTGTGTGTCTCTGTCGCTCTGTATCTCTCTGTTGCTCTGTGTCTCTCTCTGTCGCAACTGTGTGTCTCTGTCGCTCTGTGTCTCTCTGACGCTCTGTGTGTCTCTGTGTCTCTCTCTGTTGCTCTGTGTCTCTCTCTGTCACTCTGTGTGTCTCTGTCGCTCTGTGTGTCTCTGTGTCTCTGTGTCTCTCTCTGCTGCTCTTTGTCTCTCTCTGTCGCTCTGTGTGTCTCTGTCGCTCTGTGTGTCTCTGTGTCTCTCTCTGTTGCTCTGTGTCTCTCTCTGTCGCTCTGTGGGTCTCTGTCGCTCTGTGTCTCTGTCGCTGTGTCTCTCTGTCGCTCTGTGTGTCTCTCTATCTCCCTCTGTCACTCTGTGTGTCTCTGTCGCTCTGTGTGTCTCTGTTGCTCTGTGTCTCTCTGTCGCTCTGTGTGTCTCTCTATCTCCCTCTGTCGCTCTGTGTGTCTCTCTATCTCCCTCTGTCACTCTGTGTGTCTCTGTCGCTCTGTGTGTCTCTGTCGCTCTGTGTCTCTGTCGCTCTGTGTCTCTCTCTGTCACTCTGTGTGTCTCTGTCGCTCTGTGTCTCTCTGTTGCTCTGTGTCTCTCTCTGTCGCTCTGTGTGTCTCTCTGTCGCTCTGTGTGTCTCTGTCGCTCTCTGTGTCTCTGTGTCTCTCTCTGTTGCTCTGTGTCTCTCTCTGTCGCTCGGAGTGTCTCTGTCGCTCTGTGTCTCTCTCTGTCACTCTGTGTGTCTCTGTCGCTCGGAGTGTCTCTGTCGCTGTGTCTCTCTATCTCCCTCTGTCACTCTGTGTGTCTCTGTCGCTCGGAGTGTCTTTGTCTCTCTGTCGCTCTGTGTCTCTCTCTGTCGCTCTTTCTCTCTGTGTCTCTCTGTCGCTCGGAGTGTCTCTGTCGCTCGGTGTGTCTCTGTCGCTCGGTGTGTCTCTCTGTCGCACTGTGTCTCTCTCTGTTGCTCTGTCTCTCTCTATCTGTGCCTCTCTCTGTCTGTCTCTGTTTTTCTCCCTGTGTCTCTGTCGCTCTGTGTGTCTCTCTGTCGCTCTGTGTCTCTCTCTGTTGCTCTGTCTCTCTATGGCCGAGTCCATAGAAGGACAAGCCGCGCTGAGCCGTGCGGATGCTCCGCGCTGAGCCCCTGCATCCTCCATGAGGATGTCTTTAGAGGGGGCTCATGCGAGCGTCCGCAGGCGTGCGGAGGCGCTGGATTTTTCAGCCGACAGTCAAGCTGTTTTTCAGCGCGCTGTCGGCTGAAAACATCCAATCAGCACAGGGCAGCGTCAACGTCACAGTGCCGTGACGTCAGCGCCGTGACGTTGACGTCGGTGCGTCGCGGGCGATTGGCCCAGCGACGTCACTGCCCCGCCTCCCTCAGTCTCCCCCCGCCTCCGATCGCGCCCGCTGGCGTCAGCGCGGCTCCAAAATCCTCACCCCTCTATGGCCCCAGCCTATCTCTGTCTCTCTGTTTTTCTCTCTGTCTTTGTCTCTCTGTTTCTCTCTGTCTCTGTGTCTCTCTCTCTCTGTCTGTGTCTCTGTTTCTCTCTCTGTCTGTGTCTCTATTTCTCTCTCTGTCTGTGTCTCTGTTTCTCTCTCTGTCTCTCTCTCTGTCTTTCTGTCTGTGTCTCTCTCTCTGTCGCTTGGTGTGTCTCTGTGTCTCTCTGTCGGTCTGTGTCTCTCTGTCCGTCTGTGTCTCTCTGTCGGTCTGTGTCTCTCTGTCGCTCGGTGTGTCTCTCTGTCGGTCTGTGTCTCTCTGTCGGTCTGTGTCTCTCTGTCGCTCGGTGTGTCTCTCTGTCGCTCTGTCTCTCTGTGTCTCTCTTTGTCGCTCTGTGTCTCTCTTTGTCGCTCTGTGTCTCTCTCTGTCGCCCTATCTGTTTCTCTCTGTCTCTGTTTCTCTCTCTCTGTTTCTGTCTCTGTTTCTCTCTGTCTCTCTCTCTCTCTCTGTTTCTCTCTGTCTCTGTCTCTCTGTTTCTCTGTTTCTCTCTGTGTCTCTCTCTCTGTTTCTCTCTCTCTCTGTTTCTCTCTGTCTCTGTTTCTCTCTGTGTCTCTCTGTCTCTGTTTCTCTCTGTCTCTCTCTGTCTCTGTTTCTCTCTGTCTCTCTCTCTCGCTGTCTCTATCTCTCTCCTCTTTACAGCGGCCTCTGTCGCAGGTGAAGGGGTGTGTGTGGCCCGTAAAATAACTACCCGGCCATGTCCCGCAGCCGGTCGGAACGTTACCGCCCGCGTACAATACAGCATCGCTCTCTCTGCCTCTCCTGCGCTTCCTATTCCTATCGGGGATTCTAGGAATGAAGTGCGTCCTTTCATCCCAGCCTCCCCAGCACCGCAGCCCTGCTCCTGCAGTGCAAATTCACCCCTCGGGGAAGCCAATGAAAATAACGACTCTGTCATTTCCTCCCGCTCAGACAGAGAGCGCTAATATGTTTCGCAGGTTGGATCCCGGCTTTCACTCACCAAAGGCTTTAAACCCGTATAACCTTCATTCTATATATTCCAATGCAGCCGTTCGGGTAATTTCAATTAGGATTTATGGCTGAGCCCGGCACCGTCGGCCTCTCTGGCAGATCTCGGGAAAGGCCCGTGAGACTTTGCAGGCGGGGAGACGCATTCCTCCGCCTCGGAGATCCCTGCTGCCCCACTTTAACCTGCACTTTTTAGTTTGCAATCTAAGACGGGAATCTTTTTAATCGTGTGATACAGATCAGGCTCGTCTAGTTACGTGCTGAAGCGGTTTGTGTTTGACCGCGAGTGTGTATGTGACCGTGTTAATGTCGGGTTATAGACACGTACCAGCTTCACGTTGCACAGCCGGTATAACCCACCTCTCATGAGACCCAAAAGGTCTAAACTGCTGTCTGCGAGTAGGGTTACTGGCTCTACACTTCTTTAACCCAGGCTGTGCTGAAAAGCTGTGTAATGCGGCAGGCAGAAGCTTATAGGGGCCCATGTTAAAATGGATAAGAAGCAAAAGGTGACACTGTGTAATCATTTGCATGTCATTACCCAGAATCCCTGGCTGCAGTGGAAGCGCTGTATGCTAAGAGATAATGGGGAAGCGCAGGGTTGCAGACCTATCTGACACGTGTGCGCACACGCGGGATTTATTTTCGCAGTGTAATAAGCTGATGCGTTCCAAACTAGTTTCCTCCACCCTCTCCCCGACATTCAGCGCTATCTGTCCCCCCCATCACTGTCAGGGAGCCCCATCCTCCCCCTGACACCCTCTGTGAGGCCCCTCACCCCGACATTCAGCGCTATCTGTCCCCCCCATCACTGTCAGGGAGCCCCATCCGCCCCCTAACACCCTCTGTGAGGCCCCTCTCCCCGACATTCAGCGCTATCTGTCCCCCCCATCACTGTCAGGGAGCCCTATCCTCCCCCTAACACCCTCTGTGAGGCCCCTCTCCCCGACATTCAGCGCTATCTGTCCCCCCCATCACTGTCAGGGAGCCCTATCCTCCCCCTAACACCCTCTGTGAGGCCCCTCTCCCTGACATTCAGCGCTATCTGTCCCCCCCATCACTGTCAGGGAGCCCTATCCTCCCCCTAACACCCTCTGTGAGGCCCCTCTCCCCGACATTCAGCGCTATCTGTCCCCCCCATCACTGTCAGGGAGCCCTATCCTCCCCCTAACACCCTCTGTGAGGCCCCTCTCCCCGACATTCAGCTCTATCTGTCCCCCCCATCACTGTCAGGGAGCCCTATCCTCCCCCTGACACCCTCTGTGAGGCCCCTCTCCCCGACATTCAGCGCTATCTGTCCCCCCCATCACTGTCAGGGAGCCCCATCCGCCCCCTAACACCCTCTGTGAGGCCCCTCTCCCCGACATTCAGCGCTATCTGTCCCCCCCATCACTGTCAGGGAGCCCCATCCTCCCCCTGACACCCTCTGTGAGGCCCCTCACCCCGACATTCAGCGCTATCTGTCCCCCCCATCACTGTCAGGGAGCCCCATCCTCCCCCTAACACCCTCTGTGAGGCCCCTCTCCCCGACATTCAGCGCTATCTGTCCCCCCCATCACTGTCAGGGAGCCCTATCCTCCCCCTAACACCCTCTGTGAGGCCCCTCTCCCCGACATTCAGCGCTATCTGTCCCCCCCATCACTGTCAGGGAGCCCTATCCTCCCCCTAACACCCTCTGTGAGGCGCCTCTCCCCGACATTCAGCGCTATCTGTCCCCCCCATCACTGTGAGGGAGCCCTATCCTCCCCCTAACACCCTCTGTGAGGCCCCTCTCCCCGACATTCAGCTCTATCTGTCCCCCCCATCACTGTCAGGGAGCCCTATCCTCTCCCTAACACCCTCTGTGAGGCCCCTCTCCCCGACATTCAGCGCTATCTGTCCCCCCCATCACTGTCAGGGAGCCCTATCCTCCCCCTGACACCCTCTGTGAGACCCCTCTCCCCGACATTCAGCGCTATCTGTCCCCCCCATCACTGTCAGGGAGCCCTATCCTCCCCCTAACACCCTCTGTGAGGCCCCTCTCCCCGACATTCAGCTCTATCTGTCCCCCCCATCACTGTCAGGGAGCCCTATCCTCCCCCTGACACCCTCTGTGAGGCCCCTCTCCCCGACATTCAGCGCTATCTGTCCCCCCCATCACTGTCAGGGAGCCCCATCCTCCCCCTGACACCCTCTGTGAGGCCCCTCACCCCGACATTCAGCGCTATCTGTCCCCCCCATCACTGTCAGGGAGCCCTATCCTCCCCCTGACACCCTCTGTGAGGCCCCTCTCCCCGACATTCAGCGCTATCTGTCCCCCCCATCACTGTCAGGGAGCCCTATCCTCCCCCTGACACCCTCTGTGAGGCCCCTCTCCCCGACATTCAGCGCTATCTGTCCCCCCCATCACTGTCAGGGAGCCCTATCCTCCCCCTGACACCCTCTGTGAGGCCCCTCTCCCCGACATTCAGCTCTATCTGTCCCCCCCATCACTGTCAGGGAGCCCTATCCTCCCCCTGACACCCTCTGTGAGGCCCCTCTCCCCTGGTCTACGCTCTGCTCAGTGAGAGGCCCACATCCCACCTACCGCTGGGCTCTGATTACCCACTGGAGACCCCGTATACCAGGGGTGGGCAACTCCAGTCCTCAAGGTCCACCGGCAGGTCAGGTTTAAAGGATATCCTTGCTTCAGCACAGGTGGCTCAATCAGTCTCTGCTTCAGCACAGGTGGCTCAATCAGTCCCTGCTTCAGCATAGGTTGCTCAGTCACTGCTTAATCACAGGTGGCTCAATCAGTCCCTGCTTCAGCACAGGTGGCTCACTCTGCTTCAGCACAGGTGGCTGTCTGCTTCAGCACAGGTGGCTCAATCAGTCCCTGCATCAGCACAGGTGGCTCAATCAGTCCCTGCTTCAGCACAGGTGGCTGTCTGCTTCAGCACAGGTGGCTCAATCAGTCCCTGCATTAGCACAGGTGGCTCAATCAGTCCCTGCTTCAGCACAGGTGGCTCAGTCTTTGACTGAGAAACTGATTGAGTCACCTGTGCTGAAGCAGGGATATCCTGAAAACCTGACCTGTTGGTTTCCCTTGAGGACTGGAGCTGCCCACTCCTGCAGTATACTTTTCTTTATTTTTTTAAGCTCCGCGTACATTGTTGTTGCTACATAAATAAAAATATACATACACACATACCACACAGAGCTGATCTAACCTATACGTTTATAATAAGGGGATTTTTTATCTGAATATTTAGGCTGTCAGATCAGGGAACCCCCAGCCAGGCGGCTCCGGCCTGTGACACCCCCCGGATCACAGGTTCCCCCGGCTGGACTGTCCTATGCTCTTGTGCTACAGAAGGTTGCTGCCCCAGTCACCTGTTCATTGGGAGGGACGGGAAAGACACAGCGTTTCCTGCGCAGAAGGAAGTCAGAGGTGTGGGAAAGAGACAGAGACTGAACGGCTCCTTCCGCAAGGGAAACCAAATATTAACCTCTTCAACCAAGAGAAACATTTATTGTGATGGGAGGGCAGTCTCACGGACAAGAGGGCAGTCTCACGGACAAGAGGGCAGTCTCACGGACAAGAGGGCAGTCTCACGGACTAGAGGGCAGTCTCACGGACAAGAGGGCAGTCTCACGGACTAGAGGGCAGTCTCACGGACAAGAGGGCAGTCTCACGGACAAGAGGGCAGTCTCACGGACTAGAGGGCAGTCTCACGGACTAGAGGGCAGTCTCACGGACTAGAGGGCAGTCTCACGGACTAGAGGGCAGTCTCACAGATTAGATGAAGCACAGTCTCCCTCACTGAGGCACAGTCTCACTCACTGAGGCACAGCCTCCCTCACTGAGGCACAGTCTCCCTCACTGACGCACAGTCTCCCTAACTGACGCACAGTCTCCCTCACTGACGCACAGTCTCACTCACTGAGGCACAGTCTCACTCACTGAGGCACAGTCTCACTCACTGAGGCACAGCCTCCCTCACTGAAGCACAGTCTCCCTCACTGAAGCACAGTCTCCCTCACTGAAGCACAGTCTATCTCACTGAAGCACAGTCTCAATCACTGAAGCACAGTCTCCCTCACAAAAGCACAGTCTCCCTCACAGAAGCACAGTCTCACTCACTGAGGCACAGTCTCCCTCACTGAGGCACAGCCTCCCTCACTGAGGCACAGCCTCCCTCACTGAGGCACAGTCTCACTCACTGAGGCACAGCCTCCCTAACTGAGGCACAGCCTCCCTCACTGACGCACAGTTTCACTCACTGAGGCACAGTCTCCCTCACTGAGGCACAGTCTCCCTCACTGAGGCACAGTCTCCCTCACTGAGGCACAGTCTTAGTCACTGAGGCACAGTCTCACTCACAGAGGCACAGTCTCCCTCACTGAGGCACAGTCTTACTCACTGAGGCACAGTCTCACTCACTGAGGCACAGCCTCCCTCACTGAGGCACAGTCTCACTCACTGAGGCACAGTCTCACTCACAGAGGCACAGTCTCCCTCACTGAGGCACAGCCTCCCTCACTGAGGCACAGTCTCCCTCACTGAGGCACAGTCTCCCTCACTGAGGCACAGTCTCACTCACAGAGGCACAGTCTCACTCACAGAGGCACAGTCTCACTCACAGAGGCACAGTCTCCCTCACTGAGGCACAGCCTCCCTCACAGAGGCACAGTCTCCCTCACTGAGGCACAGCCTCCCTCACAGAGGCACAGTCTCACTCACTGAGGCACAGCCTCCCTCACAGAGGCACAGTCTTACTCACTGAGGCACAGTCTTACTCACTGAGGCACAGCCTCCCTCACAGAGGCACAGCCTCCCTCACAGAGGCACAGTCTCCCTCACTCCGGCACAGCCAGGGATTCTCAGCGGGACGGACAGGCCTCCGGCACAGCCAGGGATTCTCAGCGGGACGGACAGGCCTCCGGCACAGCCAGGGATTCCCAGCGGGCAGGACAGGCCTCCGGCACAGACAGGGATTCCCAGCGGGATGGGCCGGACAAGCCTCCGGCACAGCACAGGGATTCCCAGCGGGCAGGACAGGCCTCCGGCACAGGGATTCCCAGCGGGACGGACAGGCCTCCGGCACAGCCAGGGATTCCCATCGGGTCGGACAGGCCTCCGGCACAGCCAGGGATTCCCAGCGGGCAGGACAGGCCTCCGGCACAGGGATTCCCAGCGGGACGGACAGGCCTCCGGCACAGACAGGGATTCCCAGCGGGCAGGACAGGCCTCCGGCACAGCCAGGGATTCCCAGCGGGACGGACAGGCCTCCGGCACAGGGATTCCCAGCGGGACGGACAGGCCTCCGGCACAGCCAGGGATTCCCATCGGGCCGGACAGGCCTCCGGCACAGCCAGGGATTCCCAGCGGGCAGGACAGGCCTCCGGCACAGACAGGGATTCCCAGCGGGCAGGACAGGCCTCCGGCACAGCCAGGGATTCCCATCGGGCCGGACAGGCCTCCGGCACAGCCAGGGATTCCCAGCGGGCAGGACAGGCCTCCGGCACAGCCAGGGATTCCCAGCGGGCCGGACAGGCCTCCGGCACAGCCAGGGATTCCCAGCGGGCAGGACAGGCCTCCGGCACAGGGATTCCCAGCGGGACAGACAGGCTTCCGGCACAGCCAGGGATTCCCAGCGGGCCGGACAGGCCTCCGGCACAGCCAGGGATTCCCAGCGGGCAGGACAGGCCTCCGGCATGGCCAGGGATTCGCAGCGGGCAGGACAAGCCTCCGGCACAGCCAGGGATTCCCAGCGGGCAGGACAGGCCTCCGGCACAGACAGGGATTCCCAGCGGGCAGGACAGGCCTCCGGCACAGACAGGGATTCCCAGCGGGCAGGACAGGCCTCCGGCACAGCCAGGGATTCCCAGCGGGCAGGACAGGCCTCCTGCACAGCCAGGGATTCCCAGAGGGACGGACAAGCCTCCGGCACAGCCAGGGATTCCCAGCGGGACGGACAGGCCTCCGGCACAGGGATTCCCAGCGGGATGGGCCGGACAGGCCTCCGGCACAGCCAGGGATTCCCAGCGGGACGGACAAGCCTCTCCGGCACAGCCAGGGATTCCCAGCGGGACGGACAGGCCTCCGGCACAGCCAGGGATTCCCAGCGGGCTGGACAAGCCTCCGGCACAGGGATTCCCATCGGGCCGGACAGGCCTCCGGCACAGCCAGGGATTCCCAGCGGGCAGGACAGGCCTCCGGCACGGTGAGAGTTAGCAGGTAGCACAGAGGACGCAGAGCCAGGAAATCCTTTCTGGTGAAATCCCATGAGCAGGAAATCACTTAATTGGTACCTTGAATCCTTCATTCAGAGCTCCCTGGGGAGGGGGTAACAGACCCCGGCAGGTGCCGGATTCCCAGAGACAGCCTCTGCACACTCAAACAAATAGGCCAAGGTAAAGATATACAACAAAAACGGGGTGTTACAAGCCGAAACCCGCCCCATAACGTCTGTACATGCAGCACAATGCATATGTGACCCCTCTCTCGTGCTCAGGGCAGGACGGGCGAAGCGTTGGCGCTCCTGGGCGTCCTAAGGAAGGCTCATGTGTGAGCTGAAACGTTGGAACATTAAAAGGAACGCTTTTTTGTTGTTGCTATACTTATATATACACACACACGCACAGAGAAGACACAGCACATCCAGGGAGGCGATTCACCCCAAATAGTGTATTGCACAGCAAAAAAAACAACATTTCGGTTCAGCTAAGGAACCGTCATCAGGGGTGTATTTACATGAAATAAATATATATACAGCTCAACCCCGTTATAACGCGATCCGTTACAACGCGAATCCGCTTATAACGCGATGTAACCGCGGCTCTCAGTTTTCGTATTTATGAATACTTTACACCACCATTATTGGAAACTTAAATACTTTATTGTACAATGCATACAATTGTACATTATTTCTAACTCGCTGAGAGACCCGGCGTTGCCCTGGATGTGAATCCTTAATAATTGTTTTGTGGGGGTGTGAATTTTGGGTGGATGGGGGGGGTGAATCTTGGGTGAGTGCGTGGGGAGGTGAATCTTGGGTGGGGGGTGAATCTTGGGTGGCGGGGTGTGAATCTTTGATGGGGGGGTGGTGAGGTGGGGGTGTGTGAGTCCCCCCCCCCAATCCGAGGAGATCGGTCCCCCCCTCCCCCGGCGGTGTTTCTCTCCCTCCCCCTTGTCCCCTGCACGTGTCCCCCCCCCCCCCGCTCTCCACCCCTCCCCGGCACGCCCGGCGGTCCCCGGTGAGGGGATGGGAGAGAGAACGGGGCCAGCGGGTGGTGAGAAGCGGCGTGCGCTCCTTCCAGCCCCCCCCCCCGGCGCTCCCGACGTCCCCGCTGAGGGGAGAGAAAACGGGGCCAGCAGGTGGTGAGAGCTGCGGGTGAGGGGAGGTGATGGGGGGGAGCCGCGGGGAGGCGAGCTGTGGGTGAGGGGGGGTGATGGGGGGGGGGGGAGCCGGCGGGAGGTGAGCTGCGGGTGAGAGAGTGTAAGTAGCGGTGGCACCGGAGGGTGTACGGTAGGGGTGAGGGGGGGGGGGGATTGTGGTGGCAGCTGTTTGTGGGGTGGGGGTGGCATTTGGGTGTCAGCAGCGGAGCGTGTGTGTGAGGGGGGCGGGGGGTGTGACCGGATGGTGTATGGTGTGCAGGCAGGGATTCCCAGCGGGACGGACAAGCCTCCGGCACAGCACAGGGATTCCCAGCGGGACGGACAGGCCTCCGGCACAGGGATTCCCAGCGGGACAGACAGGCCTCCGGCACAGCCAGGGATTCCCAGCGGGACAGACAGGCCTCCGGCACAGGGATTCCCAGCGGGACAGACAGGCCTCCGGCACAGGGATTCCCAGCGGGACGGACAGGCCTCCGGCACAGCCAGGGATTCCCAGCGGGCAGGACAGGCCTCCGGCACAGCCAGGGATTCCCAGCGGGCAGGACAGGCCTCCGGCACAGACAGGGATTCCCAGCGGGCAGGACAGGCCTCCGGCACAGCCAGGGATTCACAGCGGGACGGACAGGCCTCCGGCACAGGGATTCTCAGCGGGACAGACAGGCCTCCGGCACAGCCAGGGATTCCCAGCGGGACGGACAGGCCTCCGGCACAGCCAGGGATTCCCAGCGGGACGGACAGGCCTCCGGCACAGCCAGGGATTCCCATCGGGCCGGACAGGCCTCTGGCACAACCAGGGATTCCCAGCGGGCTGGACAGGCTTCCGGCACAGCCAGGGATTCCCATCGGGCCGGACAAGCCTCCGGCACAGCCAGGGATTCCCAGCGGGACAGACAGGCCTCCGGCACAGCACAGGGATTCCCAGCGGGACAGACAGGCCTCCGGCACAGCCAGGGATTCCCAGCGGGCAGGACAGGCCTCCGGCACAGCCAGGGATTCCCAGCGGGCTGGACAAGCCTCCGGCACAGGGATTCCCATCGGGCCGGACAGGCCTCCGGCACAGCCAGGGATTCCCAGCGGGCAGGACAGACCTCCGGCACGGTGAGAGTTAGCAGGTAGCACAGAGGACGCAGAGCCAGGAAATCCTTTCTGGTGAAATCCCATGAGCAGGAAATCACTTAATTGGTACCTTGAATCCTTCATTCAGAGCTCCCTGGGGAGGGGGTAACAGACCCCGGCAGGTGCCGGATTCCCAGAGACAGCCTCTGCACACTCAAACAAATAGGCCAAGGTAAAGATATACAACAAAAACGGGGTGTTACAAGCCGAAACCCGCCCCATAACGTCTGTACATGCAGCACAATGCATATGTGACCCCTCTCTCGTGCTCAGGGCAGGACGGGCGGAAGCGTTGGCGCTCCTGGGCATCCTCAGAAAGGCTCATGTGTGAGCTGAAACGTTGGAACATTAAAAGGAACGCTTTTTTGTTGTTGCTATACATATATACACACACACACGCACAGAGAAGACACAGCACATCCAGGGAGGCGATTCACCCCAAATAGTGTATTGCACAGCAAAAAAAACCAACATTTCGGTTCAGCTAAGGAACCGTCATCAGGGGTGTATTTACATGAAATAAATATATATACAGCTCAACCCCGTTATAACGCGATCCGTTACAACGCGAATCCGCTTATAACGCGATGTAACCGCGGCTCTCAGTTTTCGTATTTATGAATACTTTACACCACCATTATTGGAAACTTAAATACTTTATTGTACAATGCATACAATTGTACATTATTTCTAACTCGCAGAGAGACCCGGCGTTGCCCGGGATGTGAATCCTTAATAATTGTTTTGTGGGGGTGTGAATTTTGGGTGGGTGGGGGGTGTGAATCTTGGGTGAGTGCGTGGGGAGGTGAATCTTGGGTGGGGGGTGAATCTTGGGTGGCGGGGTGTGAATCTTTGGTGGGGGGGTGGTGAGGTGGGGGTGTGTGAGTCCCCCCCCCAATCCGAGGAGATCGGTCCCCCCCTCCCCCGGCGGTGTTTCTCTCCCTCCCCCTTGTCCCCTGCACGTGTCCCCCCCCCCCCTCTCCACCCCTCCCCGGCACGCCTGGCGGTCCCCGGTGAGGGGATGGGAGAGAGAACGGGGCCAGCGGGTGGTGAGGAGAAGCGGCGTGCGCTCCTTCCAGCCCCCCTCCCCGGCGCTCCCGGCGTCCCCACTGAGGGGAGAGAAAACGGGGCCAGCAGGTGGTGAGAGCTGCGGGTGAGGGGAGGTGATGGGGGGGGAGCCGCGGGGAGGCGAGCTGCGGGTGAAGGGGGGGGGGGAGCCGGCGGGAGGTGAGCTGCGGGTGAGAGAGTGTAAGTAGCGGTGGCACCGGAGGGTGTACGGTAGGGGTGAGGGGGGGGGATTGTGGTGGCAGCTGTTTGTGGGGTGGGGGTGGCATTTGGGTGTCAGCAGCGGAGCGTGTGTGTGAGGGGGGCGGGGGGTGTGACCGGACGGTGTATGGTGTGCAGGCGGGTGACTGCACCGGGCGGTGTTGGTGAAGAGGGGGGAGGGGGCGGGAGCGGGGGGGGGGGTTTAGTGTGAGGGGGTGGTGTTGGGGGGGTAGCACGCGGTAGCGCACGTTACTTGAGGTGGTGTCTAGTCCGCAGGGGAGGTGAGAGCAGGCGGTGAGGCAGTGATTGTTCTGAGTGTGGCAGTTGGGTTTGTGAGGTCAACGAACCATGCAGGCCAATGAGAGGCGTGCGGGGGCGGGGCCGGGCCACGGACCAATCAGATTGGCCAGAGGGTGAGTGACAGATCAACGGACCAATCAGATTGCCCATAAGCACAGCAAATATACGTTTTCAGCAAACAAACAACGTTTTCATTTTTATAGATATAGATGCGATCCGCTTATGACACGATGTGATTCTTTGGACCCCAAGCACAGCGTTATAAGGGGGTTGAGCTGTATACACACCCTCATACCCGGAACCAGTGCCGGGTTTTACTTTCGGATATATAAATAAATATATATATTTATATTTATTTATATAAATATCAAATAAAAAGATCACTTGTGAGCACATTCACATGTCTTAGGCAGGTCTGCAACCCTGCCTTTCACCATTATCCCCAGTATGCAGTGCTTCCACTGCAGCAAGGGATTCTGGGAAATGACTTGCAAATGAGCACACAATGTGTCATATACAGGCAGTCCTCGTTTTACAACGCTTCGCTTTACAACGAATGGCTTATCCAACGCTATGCAATGCATACCTATATTCATTTTTACAACGCCAAAACGGCTTATCCAACGCTCTTACGACGCTTTGCAACGTTTTTTATGTGTATGTGTGTATATATACACACATATACACAAAGTTGCAAAGCGTCGCAAGAGCGTATATATATATATATATATATATATATATATATATATATATATATATATGATATTATTCTATATAATATTATATTATACTATATAATATATTATTTATTATGTTATATTATATACTAGCTGATATACCCGGCGTTGCCCGGGATTGAATGGTCCCGCTCCCCCTCTCTGTCCACTCACCCCCTATCTCTGCTCCCCATTGCCCTCTCTCTGTGGGTGGGTGAGTTAGTGACTGGGTGGGTGGGTGAGTTAGTGACTGGGCAGGTTAGTTAGTCAGTTAGTGAGTGGGCGGGTGAGTTTGTGAGCGGGAGGGTGAGTTACTGAGCGGGCGGGTGAGTTACTGAGCGGGCAAGTGAGTGGGCGAGTGAGTGAACGGGCGGGTGAGTTAGTGAGGGCGGGTAAGTGAGTTAGTGAGCGAGGTCTCTCAGCTAGTGACTGGGTGGGTGGGTGAGTGAGTTAGTGACTGAGTGGGTGAGTTAGTGACTGGGTGGGTGAGTTAGTGACTGGGTGGGTGGGTGAGTGAGTTAGTGACTGGGTGGGTGGGTGAGTTAGTGACTGTGTGGGAGGGTGAGTTAGTGACTTTGAGTTAGTGACTGGGTGAGTGGGTGAGTGAGTTAGTGACTGGGTGGGTGGGTGAGTGAGTTGGTGACTGGGTGGGTGGGTGAGTTAGTGACTGGGTGGGTGAGTTAGTGAGTGGGTGAGTGAGTTCGTGAGTGGGTGGGTGAGTTAGTGACTGGGTGGGTGAGTGAGTTAGTGACTGGGTGGGTGGGTGAGTGAGTTAGTGACTGGGTGGGTGAGTGAGTTAGTGACTGGGTGGGTGGGTGGGTGGGTGAGTTAGTGACTGGGTGGGTGGGTGAGTGAGTTAGTGACTGGGTGAGTTAGTGGCTGAGTGGGTGAGTGAGTTAGTGACTGGGTGGGTGGGTGAGTGACTGGGTGAGTGACTGGGTGGGTGGGTGAGTGACTGGGTGGGTGAGTGACTGGGTGGGTGAGTTAGTGACTGGGTGGGTGGGTGAGTGAGTTAGTGACTGGGTGAGTTAGTGACTGGGTGGGTGAGTGAGTTAGTGACTGGGTGGGTGAGTGAGTTAGTGACTGGGTGGGTGGGTGAGTTAGTGACTGGGTGGGTGAGTGACTGGATGGGTGAGTGACTGGGTGGGTGAGTGACTGGGTGGGTGAGTTAGTGACTGGGTGGGTGGGTGAGTGAGTTAGTGACTGGGTGAGTTAGTGACTGGGTGGGTGAGTTAGTGACTGGGTGGGTGGGTGAGTTAGTGACTGGGTGGGTGAGTTAGTGACTGGGTGGGTGGGTGAGTTAGTGACTGGGTGGGTGGTTGAGTGAGTTAGTGACTGGGTGGGTGGGTGAGTTAGTGACTGGGTGGGTGGGTGAGTTAGTGACTGGGTGAGTGAGTGAGTTAGTGACTGGGTGGGTGAGTGAGTTAGTGACTGGGTGGGTGAGTGAGTTAGTGACTGGGTGGGTGAGTGAGTTAGTGACTGGGTTGGTGGGTGAGTTAGTGACTGGGTGGGTGAGTTAGTGACTGGGTGGGTGAGTTAGTGACTGGGTGGGTGAGTTAGTGACTGGGTGGGTGAGTTAGTGACTGGATGGGTGAGTTAGTGACAGGGTGGGTGGGTGAGTTAGTGACTGGGTGGGTGGGTGAGTTAGTGACTGAGTGGGTGGGTGGGTGAGTTAGTGACTGGGTGGGTGAGTTAGTGACTGGGTGGGTGGGTGAGTTAGTGACTGGGTGGGTGGGTGAGTGAGTTAGTGACTGGGTGGGTGGGTGAGTGAGTTAGTGACTGGGTGGGTGGGTGAGTTAGTGACTTGGGTGGGTGAGTGAGTTAGTGACTTGGGTGGGTGAGTGAGTTAATGACTTGGGTGGGTGAGTGAGTTAATGACTGGGTTGGTGGGTGAGTTAGTGACTGGGTGGGTGAGTTAGTGACTGGGTGGGTGAGTTAGTGACTGGGTGGGTGAGTTAATGACTGGGTGGGTGGGTGGGTGAGTTAGTGACTGGGTGGGTGAGTTAGTGACTATGAGTTAGTGACTGGGTGGGTGGGTGAGTGAGTTAGTGACTGGGTGGGTGGGTGAGTGAGATAGTGACTGGGTGGGTGGGTGAGTTAGTGACTTGAGTGGGTGAGTGAGTTAGTGACTTGGGTGGGTGAGTGAGTTAATGACTTGGGTGGGTGAGTGAGTTAGTGACTGGGTGGGTGGGTGAGTTAGTGACTTGGGTGGGTGAGTGAGTTAGTGACTGGGTGGGTGGGTGAGTGAGTTGGTGACTGGGTGGGTGAGTTAGTGACTGGGTGGGTGAGTTAGTGAGTGGGTGAGTGGGTGAGTGAGTTAGTGAGTGGGTGGGTGAGTTAGTGACTGGGTGGGTGAGTTAGTGACTGGGTGGGTGGGTGAGTTAGTGACTGGGTGGGTGGGTGGGTGAGTTAGTGACTGGGTGGGTGAGTTAGTGACTGGGTGGGTGGGTGAGTTAGTGACTGGGTGGGTGGGTGGGTGAGTTAGTGACTGGGTGGGTGAGTTAGTGACTATGAGTTAGTGACTGGGTGGGTGGGTGAGTGAGTTAGTGACTGGGTGGGTGGGTGAGTGAGTTAGTGACTGGGTGGGTGGGTGAGTTAGTGACTTGGGTGGGTGAGTGAGTTAGTGACTTGTGTGGGTGAGTGAGTTAATGACTTGGGTGGGTGAGTGAGTTAGTGACTGGGTTGGTGGGTGAGTTAGTGACTGGGTGGGTGGGTTAGTGACTGGGTGGGTGAGTTAGTGACTGGGTGGGTGGGTGAGTTAGTGACTGTGTGGGTGAGTTAGTGACTGGATGGGTGAGTTAGTGACTGGGTGGGTGGGTGAGTTAGTGACTGGGTGGGTGGGTGAGTTAGTGACTGGGTGGGTGAGTTAGTGACTGGGTGGGTGGGTGAGTTAGTGACTGGGTGGGTGGGTGAGTTAGTGACTGGGTGGGTGAGTTAGTGACTGGGTGGGTGGGTGGGTGAGTTAGTGACTGGGTGGGTGAGTTAGTGACTATGAGTTAGTGACTGGGTGGGTGGGTGAGTGAGTTAGTGACTGGGTGGGTGGGTGAGTGAGTTAGTGACTGGGTGGGTGGGTGAGTTAGTGACTTGGGTGGGTGAGTGAGTTAGTGACTTGGGTGGGTGAGTGAGTTAATGACTTGGGTGGGTGAGTGAGTTAGTGACTTGGGTGGGTGAGTGAGTTAGTGACTTGGGTGGGTGAGTGAGTTAGTGACTGGGTGGGTGGGTGAGTGAGTTGGTGACTGGGTGGGTGGGTGAGTTAGTGACTGGGTGGGTGAGTTAGTGAGTGGGTGAGTGAGTTAGTGAGTGGGTGGGTGAGTTAGTGACTGGGTGGGTGAGTGAGTTAGTGACTGGGTGGGTGAGTGAGTTAGTGACTGGGTGGGTGGGTGGGTGGGTGGGTGAGTTAGTGACTGGGTGGGTGGGTGAGTGAGTTAGTGACTGGGTGAGTTAGTTGCTGAGTGGGTGAGTGAGTTAGTGACTGGGTGGGTGGGTGAGTGACTGGGTGAGTGACTGGGTGGGTGGGTGAGTGACTGGGTGGGTGAGTGACTGGGTGGGTGAGTTAGTGACTGGGTGGGTGGGTGAGTTAGTGACTGGGTGGGTGAGTTAGTGACTGGGTGGGTGGGTGAGTTAGTGACTGTGTGGGTGAGTTAGTGACTGGATGGGTGAGTTAGTGACTGGGTGGGTGGGTGAGTTAGTGACTGGGTGGGTGAGTTAGTGACTGGGTGGGTGGGTGAGTTAGTGACTGGGTGGGTGGGTGAGTTAGTGACTGGGTGGGTGAGTTAGTGACTGGGTGGGTGGGTGGGTGAGTTAGTGACTGGGTGGGTGAGTTAGTGACTATGAGTTAGTGACTGGGTGGGTGGGTGAGTGAGTTAGTGACTGGGTGGGTGGGTGAGTGAGTTAGTGACTGGGTGGGTGGGTGAGTTAGTGACTTGGGTGGGTGAGTGAGTTAGTGACTTGGGTGGGTGAGTGAGTTAATGACTTGGGTGGGTGAGTGAGTTAGTGACTTGGGTGGGTGAGTGAGTTAGTGACTTGGGTGGGTGAGTGAGTTAGTGACTGGGTGGGTGGGTGAGTGAGTTGGTGACTGGGTGGGTGGGTGAGTTAGTGACTGGGTGGGTGAGTTAGTGAGTGGGTGAGTGAGTTAGTGAGTGGGTGGGTGAGTTAGTGACTGGGTGGGTGAGTGAGTTAGTGACTGGGTGGGTGAGTGAGTTAGTGACTGGGTGGGTGGGTGGGTGGGTGGGTGAGTTAGTGACTGGGTGGGTGGGTGAGTGAGTTAGTGACTGGGTGAGTTAGTGGCTGAGTGGGTGAGTGAGTTAGTGACTGGGTGGGTGGGTGAGTGACTGGGTGAGTGACTGGGTGGGTGGGTGAGTGACCGGGTGGGTGAGTGACTGGGTGGGTGAGTTAGTGACTGGGTGGGTGGGTGAGTGAGTTAGTGACTGGGTGAGTTAGTGACTGGGTGGGTGAGTGAGTTAGTGACTGGGTGGGTGAGTGAGTTAGTGACTGGGTGGGTGGGTGAGTTAGTGACTGGGTGGGTGGGTGGGTTAGTGACTGGGTGGGTGGGTGAGGGAGTTAGTAACTGGGTGGGTGGGTGAGTTAGTGACTGGCTGAGTTAGTAGCTGGGTGCGTGAGTGGGTTAGTGACTGGGTGAGTGGGTGAGTGACTGGGTGAGTGACTGGGTGGGTGAGTGACTGGGTGGGTGAGTGACTGGATGGGTGAGTGACTGGGTGGGTGAGTGACTGGGTGGGTGAGTGACTGGGTGGGTGAGTTAGTGACTGGGTGGGTGGGTGAGTGAGTTAGTGACTGGGTGAGTTAGTGACTGGGTGGGTGAGTGAGTTAGTAACTGGGTGGGTGGGTGAGTTAGTGACTGGGTGGGTGAGTTAGTGACTGGGTGGGTGGGTGAGTTAGTGACTGGGTGGGTGGGTGGTTGAGTGAGTTAGTGACTGGGTGGGTGGGTGAGTTAGTGACTGGGTGGGTGGGTGAGTTAGTGACTGGGTGGGTGAGTGAGTTAGTGACTGGGTGGGTGAGTGAATTAGTGACTGGGTTGGTGGGTGAGTTAGTGACTGGGTGGGTGAGTTAGTGACTGGGTGGGTGAGTTAGTGACTGGATGGGTGAGTTAGTGACTGGGTGGGTGGGTGAGTTAGTGACTGGGTGGGTGAGTTAGTGACTGGGTGGGTGGGTGAGTTAGTGACTGGGTGGGTGGGTGGGTGAGTTAGTGACTGGGTGGGTGAGTTAGTGACTGGGTGGGTGGGTGAGTTAGTGACTGGGTGGGTGGGTGAGTGTGACTGGGTGGGTGAGTTAGTGACTATGAGTTAGTGACTGGGTGGGTGGGTGAGTGAGTTAGTGACTTGAGTGAGTTAGTGACTGGGTGGGTGGGTGAGTTAGTGACTTGGGTGGGTGAGTGAGTTAGTGACTGGGTGGGTGGGTGAGTTAGTGACTGGGTGGGTGGGTGGGTGAGTTAGTGACTGGGTGGGTGAGTTAGTGACTGGGTGGGTGGGTGAGTTAGTGACTGGGTGGGTGGGTGAGTGTGACTGGGTGGGTGAGTTAGTGACTATGAGTTAGTGACTGGGTGGGTGGGTGAGTGAGTTAGTGACTTGAGTGAGTTAGTGACTGGGTGGGTGGGTGAGTTAGTGACTTGGGTGGGTGAGTGAGTTAGTGACTTGGGTGGGTGAGTGAGTTAGTGACTGGGTGGGTGGGTGGGTGAGTTAGTGAGTGGGTGAGTGAGTTAGTGAGTGGGTGGGTGAGTTAGTGAGTGGGTGGGTGAGTTAGTGACTGGGTGGGTGGGTGAGTTAGTGACTGGGTGGGTGAGTTAGTGACTGGGTGGGTGGGTGAGTTAGTGACTGGGTGGGTGGGTGGGTGAGTTAGTGACTGGGTGGGTGAGTTAGTGACTATGAGTTAGTGACTGGGTGGGTGGGTGAGTGAGTTAGTGACTGGGTGGGTGGGTGAGTGAGTTAGTGACTGGGTGGGTGGGTGAGTTAGTGACTTGGGTGGGTGAGTGAGTTAGTGACTTGTGTGGGTGAGTGAGTTAATGACTTGGGTGGGTGAGTGAGTTAGTGACTGGGTTGGTGGGTGAGTTAGTGACTGGGTGGGTGAGTTAGTGACTGGGTGGGTGGGTGAGTTAGTGACTGGGTGGGTGAGTTAGTGACTGGGTGGGTGGGTGAGTTAGTGACTGTGTGGGTGAGTTAGTGACTGGATGGGTGAGTTAGTGACTGGGTGGGTGGGTGAGTTAGTGACTGGGTGGGTGGGTGAGTTAGTGACTGGGTGGGTGGGTGAGTTAGTGACTGGGTGGGTGGGTGAGTTAGTGACTGGGTGGGTGAGTTAGTGACTGGGTGGGTGGGTGGGTGAGTTAGTGACTGGGTGGGTGAGTTAGTGACTATGAGTTAGTGACTGGGTGGGTGGGTGAGTGAGTTAGTGACTGGGTGGGTGGGTGAGTGAGTTAGTGACTGGGTGGGTGGGTGAGTTAGTGACTTGGGTGGGTGAGTGAGTTAGTGACTTGGGTGGGTGAGTGAGTTAATGACTTGGGTGGGTGAGTGAGTTAGTGACTTGGGTGGGTGAGTGAGTTAGTGACTTGGGTGGGTGAGTGAGTTAGTGACTGGGTGGGTGGGTGAGTGAGTTGGTGACTGGGTGGGTGGGTGAGTTAGTGACTGGGTGGGTGAGTTAGTGAGTGGGTGAGTGAGTTAGTGAGTGGGTGGGTGAGTTAGTGACTGGGTGGGTGAGTGAGTTAGTGACTGGGTGGGTGAGTGAGTTAGTGACTGGGTGGGTGGGTGGGTGAGTTAGTGACTGGGTGGGTGGGTGAGTGAGTTAGTGACTGGGTGAGTTAGTGGCTGAGTGGGTGAGTGAGTTAGTGACTGGGTGGGTGGGTGAGTGACTGGGTGGGTGGGTGAGTGACTGGGTGGGTGAGTGACTGGGTGGGTGAGTTAGTGACTGGGTGGGTGGGTGAGTGAGTTAGTGACTGGGTGAGTTAGTGACTGGGTGGGTGGGTGAGTGAGTTAGTGACTGGGTGGGTGAGTGAGTTAGTGACTGGGTGGGTGAGTTAGTGACTGGGTGGGTGGGTGAGTTAGTGACTGGGTGGGTGGGTGAGTGAGTTAGTGACTGGGTGGGTGGGTGAGTTAGTGACTGGCTGAGTTAGTAGCTGGGTGGGTGAGTGGGTTAGTGACTGGGTGACTGGGTGAGTGGGTGAGTGACTGGGTGAGTGACTGGGTGGGTGAGTGACTGGGTGGGTGAGTGACTGGATGGGTGAGTGACTGGATGGGTGAGTGACTGGGTGGGTGAGTTAGTGACTGGGTGGGTGGGTGAGTGAGTTAGTGACTGGGTGAGTTAGTGACTGGGTGGGTGAGTGAGTTAGTAACTGGGTGGGTGGGTGAGTTAGTGACTGGGTGGGTGAGTTAGTGACTGGGTGGGTGGGTGAGTTAGTGACTGGGTGGGTGGGTGGTTGAGTGAGTTAGTGACTGGGTGGGTGGGTGAGTTAGTGACTGGGTGGGTGGGTGAGTTAGTGACTGGGTGGGTGAGTGAGTTAGTGACTGGGTGGGTGAGTGAATTAGTGACTGGGTTGGTGGGTGAGTTAGTGACTGGGTGGGTGAGTTAGTGACTGGGTGGGTGAGTTAGTGACTGGATGGGTGAGTTAGTGACTGGGTGGGTGGGTGAGTTAGTGACTGGGTGGGTGAGTTAGTGACTGGGTGGGTGGGTGAGTTAGTGACTGGGTGGGTGGGTGGGTGAGTTAGTGACTGGGTGGGTGAGTTAGTGACTGGGTGGGTGGGTGAGTTAGTGACTGGGTGGGTGGGTGGGTGAGTTAGTGACTGGGTGGGTGGGTGAGTTAGTGACTGGGTGGGTGAGTTAGTGACTATGAGTTAGTGACTGGGTGGGTGGGTGAGTGAGTTAGTGACTTGAGTGAGTTAGTGACTGGGTGGGTGGGTGAGTTAGTGACTTGGGTGGGTGAGTGAGTTAGTGACTTGGGTGGGTGAGTGAGTTAATGACTTGGGTGGGTGAGTGAGTTAGTGACTGGGTTGGTGGGTGAGTTAGTGACTGGGTGGGTGAGTTAGTGACTGGGTGGGTGAGTTAGTGACTGGGTGGGTGAGTTAGTGACTGGATGGGTGAGTTAGTGACTGGGTGGGTGGGTGAGTTAGTGACTGGGTGGGTGAGTTAGTGACTGGGTGGGTGGGTGAGTTAGTGACTGGGTGGGTGGGTGAGTTAGTGACTGGGTGGGTGAGTTAGTGACTGGGTGGGTGGGTGGGTGAGTTAGTGACTGGGTGGGTGAGTTAGTGACTATGAGTTAGTGACTGGGTGGGTGGGTGAGTGAGTTAGTGACTGGGTGGGTGGGTGAGTGAGTTAGTGACTGGGTGGGTGGGTGAGTTAGTGACTTGGGTGGGTGAGTGAGTTAGTGACTTGGGTGGGTGAGTGAGTTAATGACTTGGGTGGGTGAGTGAGTTAGTGACTTGGGTGGGTGAGTGAGTTAGTGACTTGGGTGGGTGAGTGAGTTAGTGACTGGGTGGGTGGGTGAGTGAGTTGGTGACTGGGTGGGTGGGTGAGTTAGTGACTGGGTGGGTGAGTTAGTGAGTGGGTGAGTGAGTTAGTGAGTGGGTGGGTGAGTTAGTGACTGGGTGGGTGAGTGAGTTAGTGACTGGGTGGGTGAGTGAGTTAGTGACTGGGTGTGTGGGTGGGTGAGTTAGTGACTGGGTGGGTGGGTGAGTGAGTTAGTGACTGGGTGAGTTAGTGGCTGAGTGGGTGAGTGAGTTAGTGACTGGGTGGGTGGGTGAGTGACTGGGTGAGTGACTGGGTGACTGGGTGGGTGAGTTAGTGACTGGGTGGGTGGGTGAGTGAGTTAGTGACTGGGTGAGTTAGTGACTGGGTGGGTGAGTGAGTTAGTGACTGGCTGGGTGAGTGAGTTAGTGACTGGGTGGGTGAGTTAGTGACTGGGTGGGTGGGTGAGTTAGTGACTGGGTGGGTGGGTGAGTGAGTTAGTGACTGGGTGGGTGGGTGAGTGAGTTAGTGACTGGGTGAGTTAGTGGCTGGGTGGGTGAGTGGGTTAGTGACTGGGTGGGTGAGTTAGTGACTGGGTGGGTGAGTTAGTGACTGGGTGGGTGGGTGAGTTAGTGACTGGGTGGGTGAGTTAGTGACTGGGTGGGTTGGTGGGTGAGTTAGTGACTGGGTGGGTGAGTTAGTGACTATGAGTTAGTGACTGGGTGGGTGGGTGAGTGAGTTAGTGACTGGGTGGGTGGGTGAGTTAGTGACTGGGTGGGTGGGTGAGTTAGTGACTTGGGTGGGTGAGTGAGTTAGTGACTTGGGTGGGTGAGTGAGTTAATGACTTGGGTGGGTGAGTGAGTTAGTGACTGGGTTGGTGGGTGAGTTAGTGACTGGGTGGGTGAGTTAGTGACTGGGTGGGTGAGTTAGTGACTGGGTGGGTGAGTTAGTGACTGGATGGGTGAGTTAGTGACTGGGTGGGTGGGTGAGTTAGTGACTGGGTGGGTGAGTTAGTGACTGGGTGGGTGGGTGAGTTAGTGACTGGGTGGGTGAGTTAGTGACTGGGTGGGTGGGTGAGTTAGTGACTGGGTGGGTGGGTGAGTTAGTGACTGGGTGGGTGAGTTAGTGACTATGAGTTAGTGACTGGGTGGGTGGGTGAGTGAGTTAGTGACTGGGTGGGTGGGTGAGTGAGTTAGTGACTGGGTGGGTGGGTGAGTTAGTGACTTGGGTGGGTGAGTGAGTTAGTGACTTGGGTGGGTGAGTGAGTTAATGACTTGGGTGGGTGAGTGAGTTAGTGACTGGGTTGGTGGGTGAGTTAGTGACTGGGTGGGTGAGTTAGTGACTGGGTGGGTGAGTTAGTGACTGGGTGGGTGAGTTAGTGACTGGATGGGTGAGTTAGTGACTGGGTGGGTGGGTGAGTTAGTGACTGGGTGGGTGAGTTAGTGACTGGGTGGGTGGGTGAGTTAGTGACTGGGTGGGTGGGTGAGTTAGTGACTGGGTGGGTGGGTGAGTTAGTGACTGGGTGGGTGAGTTAGTGACTATGAGTTAGTGACTGGGTGGGTGGGTGAGTGAGTTAGTGACTGGGTGGGTGGGTGAGTGAGTGGGTGGGTGAGTTAGTGACTTGGGTGGGTGAGTGAGTTAGTGACTTGGGTGGGTGAGTGAGTTAATGACTTGGGTGGGTGAGTGAGTTAGTGACTTGGGTGGGTGAGTGAGTTAGTGACTTGGGTGGGTGAGTGAGTTAGTGACTGGGTGGGTGGGAGAGTGAGTTGGTGACTGGGTGGGTGAGTTAGTGAGTGGGTGAGTGAGATAGTGAGTGGGTGAATTAGTGACTGGGTGGGTGAGTGAGTTAGTGACTGGGTGGGTGAGTGAGTTAGTGACTGGGTGGGTGGGTGAGTGAGTTAGTGACTGGGTGGGTGGGTGGGTGGGTGAGTTAGTGACTTCGAGCTAGTGACTGGGTGGGTGGGTGAGTGAGTTAGTGACTGGGTGAGTTAGTGGCTGAGTGAGTTAGTGACTGGGTGGGTGGGTGAGTGACTGGGTGAGTGACTGGGTGGGTGGGTGAGTGACTGGGTGGGTGAGTGACTGGGTGGGTGGGTGAGTGAGTTAGTGACTGGGTGAGTTAGTGACTGGGTGAGTTAGTGACTGGGTGGGTGAGTGAGTTAGTGACTGGGTGGGTGAGTGAGTTAGTGACTGGGTGGGTGGGTGAGTTAGTGACTGGGTGGGTGGGTGAGTTAGTGACTGGGTGGGTGGGGGAGTGAGTTAGTGACTGGGTGGGTGGGTGGGTGAGTTAGTGACTGGGTGAGTTAGTGGCTGGGTGGGTGAGTGGGTTAGTGACTGGGTGAGTGGGTGAGTGACTGGGTGAGTGACTGGGTGGGTGAGTGACTGGGTGGGTGAGTGACTGGATGGGTGAGTGACTGGGTGGGTGAGTGACTGGGTGGGTGAGTTAGTGACTGGGTGGGTGGGTGAGTGAGTTAGTGACTGGGTGAGTTAGTGACTGGGTGGGTGAGTGAGTTAGTGACTGGGTGGGTGGGTGAGTTAGTGACTGGGTGGGTGAGTTAGTGACTGGGTGGGTGGGTGAGTTAGTGACTGGGTGGGTGGTTGAGTGAGTTAGTGACTGGGTGGGTGGGTGGGTGAGTTAGTGACTGGGTGGGTGGGTGAGTTAGTGACTGGGTGAGTGACTGAGTTAGTGACTGGGTGGGTGAGTGAGTGACTGGGTGGGTGAGTGAGTTAGTGACTGGGTGGGTGAGTGAGTTAGTGACTGGGTTGGTGGGTGAGTTAGTGACTGGGTGGGTGAGTTAGTGACTGGGTGGGTGAGTTAGTGACTGGATGGGTGAGTTAGTGACTGGGTGGGTGGGTGAGTTAGTGACTGGGTGGGTGAGTTAGTGACTGGGTGGGTGGGTGAGTTAGTGACTGGGTGGGTGGGTGGGTAGGTGAGTTAGTGACTGGGTGGGTGAGTTAGTGACTGGGTGGATGGGTGAGTTAGTGACTGGGTGGGTGGGTGGGTGAGTTAGTGACTGGGTGGGTGAGTTAGTGACTATGAGTTAGTGACTGGGTGGGTGGGTGAGTGAGTTAGTGACTGGGTGGGTGGGTGAGTGAGTTAGTGACTGGGTGGGTGGGTGAGTTAGTGACTTGGGTGGGTGAGTGAGTTAGTGACTTGGGTGGGTGAGTGAGTTAATGACTTGGGTGGGTGAGTGAGTTAGTGACTGGGTTGGTGGGTGAGCTAGTGACTGGGTGGGTGAGTTAGTGACTGGGTGGGTGAGTTAGTGACTGGATGGGTGAGTTAGTGACTGGGTGGGTGGGTGAGTTAGTGACTGGGTGGGTGAGTTAGTGACTGGGTGGGTGGGTGAGTTAGTGACTGGGTGGGTGGGTGAGTTAGTGACTGGGTGGGTGAGTTAGTGACTGGGTGGGTGGGTGAGTTAGTGACTGGGTGGGTGAGTTAGTGACTGGGTGGGTGGGTGAGTGAGTTAGTGACTGGGTGGGTGAGTGAGTTAGTGACTGGGTGGGTGGGTGAGTTAGTGACTTGGGTGGGTGAGTGAGTTAGTGACTTGGGTGGGTGAGTGAGTTAATGACTTGGGTGGGTGAGTGAGTTAGTGACTTGGGTGGGTGAGTGAGTTAGTGACTTGGGTGGGTGAGTGAGTTAGTGACTGGGTGGGTGGGTGAGTTAGTGACTGGGTGGGTGTGTTAGTGACTGGGTGGGTGGGTGAGTGAGTTAGTGACTGTGTGGGTGAGTGAGTTAGTGACTGGGTAGGTGAGTTAGTGACTGGGTGGTTGAGTTAGTGACTGGGTGGATGAGTTAGTGACTGGGTGGGTGAGTTAGTGACTGGGTGGGTGAGTTAGTGACTGGGTGGGTGGGTGAATTAGTGACTGGGTGGGTGGGTGAGTTAGTGACTTGGTGAGTGAGTGAGTTAGTGACTCGAGTTAGTGACTGGGTGGGTGGGTGAGTTAGTGACTAGATGGGTGGGTGAGTTAGTGACTGGATGGGTGGGTGAGTTAGTGACTGGGTGGGTGGTGAGGTAGTGACTGGGTGGGTGAATAGTGGGTGGGTGGGTGAGTTAGTGACTGGGTGGGTGAGTTAGTGACTGGGTGGGTAGGTGAGTTAGTGGGTGGGTGGGTAGGTGAGTTAGTGGGTGGGTGAGTTAGTGACTGGGTTGGTGGTTGAGTGAGTTAGTGACTGGGTGGGTGAGTGAGTTAGTGACTGGGTGGGTGAGTAGTGAGTGACTGGGTGAGTTAGTGACTGGGTGGGTGGGTGAGTTAGTGACTGGGTGGGTGGTTGAGTGAGTTAGTGACTGGGTGGGTGGTTGAGTGAGTTAGTGACTGGGTGGGTGAGTAGTGAGTGACTGGGTGAGTTAGTGACTGGGTGGGTGAGTGAGTTAGTGACTGGGTGGGTGGGTGAGTTAGTGACTGGGTGGGTGAGTTAGTGACTGGGTGGGTGGGTGAGTTAGTGACTGGGTGGGTGGTTGAGTGAGTTAGTGACTGGGTGGGTGGGTGGGTGGGTGAGTTAGTGACTGGGTGGGTGGGTGAGTTAGTGACTGGGTGAGTGACTGAGTTAGTGACTGGGTGGGTGAGTGAGTGACTGGGTGGGTGAGTGAGTTAGTGACTGGGTGGGTGAGTGAGTTAGTGACTGGGTTGGTGGGTGAGTTAGTGACTGGGTGGGTGAGTTAGTGACTGGGTGGGTAAGTTAGTGACTGGATGGGTGAGTTAGTGACTGGGTGGGTGGGTGAGTTAGTGACTGGGTGGGTGAGTTAGTGACTGGGTGGGTGGGTGAGTTAGTGACTGGGTGGGTGGGTGGGTAGGTGAGTTAGTGACTGGGTGGGTGAGTTAGTGACTGGGTGGATGGGTGAGTTAGTGACTGGGTGGGTGGGTGGGTGAGTTAGTGACTGGGTGGGTGAGTTAGTGACTATGAGTTAGTGACTGGGTGGGTGGGTGAGTGAGTTAGTGACTGGGTGGGTGGGTGAGTGAGTTAGTGACTGGGTGGGTGGGTGAGTTAGTGACTTGGGTGGGTGAGTGAGTTAGTGACTTGGGTGGGTGAGTGAGTTAATGACTTGGGTGGGTGAGTGAGTTAGTGACTGGGTTGGTGGGTGAGCTAGTGACTGGGTGGGTGAGTTAGTGACTGGGTGGGTGAGTTAGTGACTGGATGGGTGAGTTAGTGACTGGGTGGGTGGGTGAGTTAGTGACTGGGTGGGTGAGTTAGTGACTGGGTGGGTGGGTGAGTTAGTGACTGGGTGGGTGGGTGAGTTAGTGACTAGGTGGGTGAGTTAGTGACTGGGTGGGTGGGTGAGTTAGTGACTGGGTGGGTGAGTTAGTGACTGGGTGGGTGGGTGAGTGAGTTAGTGACTGGGTGGGTGAGTGAGTTAGTGACTGGGTGGGTGGGTGAGTTAGTGACTTGGGTGGGTGAGTGAGTTAGTGACTTGGGTGGGTGAGTGAGTTAATGACTTGGGTGGGTGAGTGAGTTAGTGACTTGGGTGGGTGAGTGAGTTAGTGACTTGGGTGGGTGAGTGAGTTAGTGACTGGGTGGGTGGGTGAGTTAGTGACTGGGTGGGTGTGTTAGTGACTGGGTGGGTGGGTGAGTGAGTTAGTGACTGTGTGGGTGAGTGAGTTAGTGACTGGGTAGGTGAGTTAGTGACTGGGTGGTTGAGTTAGTGACTGGGTGGATGAGTTAGTGACTGGGTGGGTGAGTTAGTGACTGGGTGGGTGAGTTAGTGACTGGGTGGGTGGGTGAATTAGTGACTGGGTGGGTGGGTGAGTTAGTGACTTGGTGAGTGAGTGAGTTAGTGACTCGAGTTAGTGACTGGGTGGGTGGGTGAGTTAGTGACTAGATGGGTGGGTGAGTTAGTGACTGGATGGGTGGGTGAGTTAGTGACTGGGTGGGTGGTGAGGTAGTGACTGGGTGGGTGAATAGTGGGTGGGTGGGTGAGTTAGTGACTGGGTGGGTGAGTTAGTGACTGGGTGGGTAGGTGAGTTAGTGGGTGGGTGGGTAGGTGAGTTAGTGGGTGGGTGAGTTAGTGACTGGGTTGGTGGTTGAGTGAGTTAGTGACTGGGTGGGTGAGTGAGTTAGTGACTGGGTGGGTGAGTAGTGAGTGACTGGGTGAGTTAGTGACTGGGTGGGTGGGTGAGTTAGTGACTGGGTGGGTGGTTGAGTGAGTTAGTGACTGGGTGGGTGGTTGAGTGAGTTAGTGACTGGGTGGGTGAGTAGTGAGTGACTGGGTGAGTTAGTGACTGGGTGGGTGGGTGAGTGAGTTAGTGACTGGGTGGGTGGTTGAGTGAGTTAGTGACTGGGTGGGTGGTTGAGTGAGTTAGTGACTAGGTGGGTGAGTGCATTAGTGACTGGGTGGGTGAGTGAGTGAGTGGGTGGGTGAGTGACTGGGTGGGTGAGTGACTGGATGAGTGAGTTAGTGGGTGGGTGAGTGTGTTAGTGACTGGGTGGGTGGGTGACTGGGTGGGTGAGGAGTGAGTGATTGGGTGGGTGAGTGACTGGGTGCACATTCACATGTCTTAGGCAGGTCTGCAACCCCGCCTTTCACCATTATCCCCAGCATGCAGTGCTTCCACTGCAGCAAGGGATTTTGGGAAATGACTTGCAAATGAGCACACAATGTGTCATATACAGGCAGTCCTCGTTTTACAACGCTTCGCTTTACAACGAATGGCTTATCCAACGCTATGCAATGCATACCTATATTCATTTTTACAACGCCAAAACGGCTTATCCAACGCTCTTACGACGCTTTGCAACGTTGTTTATGTGTATGTGTGTATATATACACACATATACACAAAGTTGCAAAGCGTCGCAAGAGCGTATATATATATATATATATATATATATAATATGATATTATTCTATATAATATTATATTATACTATATAATATATTATTTATTATGTTATATTATATACTAGCTGATATACCCGGCGTTGCCCGGGATTGAATGGTCCCGCTCCCCCTCTCTGTCCACTCACCCCCTATCTCTGCTCCCCATTGCCCTCTCTCTGTGGGTGGGTGAGTTAGTGACTGGGTGGGTGGGTGAGTTAGTGACTGGGTGAGTTAGTGAGTGGGCGGGTGAGTTTGTGAGCGGGAGGGTGAGTTACTGAGCGGGCGGGTGAGTTACTGAGCGGGCGAGTGAGTGGGCGAGTGAGTGAACGGGCGGGTGAGTTAGTGAGGGCGGGTAAGTGAGTTAGTGAGCGAGGTCTCTCAGCTAGTGACTGGGTGGGTGGGTGGGTGAGTGAGTTAGTGACTGGGTGGGTGAGTTAGTGACTGGGTGGGTGAGTTAGTGACTGGGTGGGTGGGTGAGTGAGTTAGTGACTTGAGTGAGTTAGTGACTGTGTGGGTGGGTGAGTTAGTGACTTTGAGTTAGTGACTGGGTGAGTGAGTGAGTGAGTTAGTGACTGGGTGGGTGGGTGAGTGAGTTGGTGACTGGGTGGGTGGGTGAGTTAGTGACTGGGTGGGTGAGTTAGTGAGTGGGTGAGTGAGTTAGTGAGTGGGTGGGTGAGTTAGTGACTGGGTGGGTGAGTGAGTTAGTGACTGGGTGGGTGGGTGAGTGAGTTAGTGACTGGGTGGGTGGGTGGGTGGGTGAGTTAGTGACTGGGTGGGTGGGTGAGTGAGTTAGTGACTGGGTGAGTTAGTGGCTGAGTGGGTGAGTGAGTTAGTGACTGGGTGGGTGGGTGAGTGACTGGGTGAGTGACTGGGTGGGTGGGTGAGTGACTGGGTGGGTGAGTGACTGGGTGGGTGAGTTAGTGACTGGGTGGGTGGGTGAGTGAGTTAGTGACTGGGTGAGTTAGTGACTGGGTGGGTGAGTGAGTTAGTGACTGGGTGGGTGGGTGAGTGAGTTAGTGACTGGGTGGGTGAGTTAGTGACTGGGTGGGTGGGTGAGTTAGTGACTGGGTGGGTGGGTGAGTGAGTTAGTGACTGGGTGGGTGGGTGAGTGAGTTAGTGACTGGGTGAGTTAGTGGCTGGGTGGGTGAGTGGGTTAGTGACTGGGTGAGTGGGTTAGTGACTGGGTGAGTGGGTGAGTGACTGGGTGAGTGACTGGGTGGGTGAGTGACTGGATGGGTGAGTGACTGGGTGGGTGAGTGACTGGGTGGGTGAGATAGTGACTGGGTGGGTGGGTGAGTGAGTTAGTGACTGGGTGAGTTAGTGACTGGGTGGGTGAGTGAGTTAGTGACTGGGTGGGTGGGTGAGTTAGTGACTGGGTGGGTGAGTTAGTGACTGGGTGGGTGGGTGAGTTAGTGACTGGGTGGGTGGTTGAGTGAGTTAGTGACTGGGTGGGTGGGTGAGTTAGTGACTGGGTGGGTGGGTGAGTTAGTGACTGGGTGAGTGAGTTAGTGACTGGGTGAGTGAGTTAGTGACTGGGTGGGTGAGTGAGTTAGTGACTGGGTGGGTGAGTGAGTTAGTGACTGGGTTGGTGGGTGAGTTAGTGACTGGGTGGGTGAGTTAGTGACTGGGTGGGTGAGTTAGTGACTGGATGGGTGAGTTAGTGACTGGGTGGGTGGGTGAGTTAGTGACTGGGTGGGTGAGTTAGTGACTGGGTGGGTGAGTTAGTGACTGGGTGGGTGGGTGAGTTAGTGACTGGGTGGGTGGGTGAGTTAGTGACTGGGTGGGTGAGTTAGTGACTATGAGTTAGTGACTGGGTGGGTGGGTGAGTGAGTTAGTGACTGGGTGGGTGGGTGAGTGAGTTAGTGACTGGGTGGGTGGGTGAGTTAGTGACTTGGGTGGGTGAGTGAGTTAGTGACTTGGGTGGGTGAGTGAGTTAATGACTTGGGTGGGTGAGTGAGTTAGTGACTGGGTTGGTGGGTGAGTTAGTGACTGGGTGGGTGAGTTAGTGACTGGGTGGGTGAGTTAGTGACTGGGTGGGTGAGTTAGTGACTGGATGGGTGAGTTAGTGACTGGGTGGGTGGGTGAGTTAGTGACTGGGTGGGTGAGTTAGTGACTGGGTGGGTGGGTGAGTTAGTGACTGGGTGGGTGAGTTAGTGACTGGGTGGGTGGGTGAGTTAGTGACTGGGTGGGTGAGTTAGTGACTGGGTGGGTGAGTTAGTGACTATGAGTTAGTGACTGGGTGGATGGGAGAGTGAGTTAGTGACTGGGTGGGTGGGTGAGTTAGTGACTGGGTGGGTGGGTGAATTAGTGACTTGGGTGGGTGAGTGAGTTAGTGACTTGGGTGGGTGAGTGAGTTAATGACTTGGGTGGGTGAGTGAGTTAGTGACTTGGGTGGGTGAGTGAATTAGTGACTTGGGTGGGTGAGTGAGTTAGTGACTGGGTGGGTGGGTGAGTTAGTGACTGGGTGGGTGTGTTAGTGACTGGGTGGGTGGGTGAGTGAGTTAGTGACTGTGTGGGTGAGTGAGTTAGTGACTGGGTAGGTGAGTTAGTGACTGGGTGGTTGAGTTAGTGACTGGGTGGGTGAGTTAGTGACTGGGTGGGTGAGTTAGTGACTGGGTGGGTGAGTTAGTGACTGGGTGGGTGAGTTAGTGACTGGGTGGGTGAGTGAGTTAGTGACTGGGTGAGTGAGTGAGTTAGTGACTGGGTGGGTGGGTGAGTTAGTGACTGGGTGGGTGGGTGAGTTAGTGACTAGATGGGTGGGTGAGTTAGTGACTGGATGGGTGGGTGAGTTAGTGACTGGGTGGGTGGTGAGGTAGTGACTGGGTGGGTGAGTAGTGGGTGGGTGGGTGAGTTAGTGACTGAGTGGGTGAGTTAGTGACTGGGTGGGTATGTGAGTTAGTGGGTGGGTGAGTGAGTTAGTGACTGGGTGGGTGAGTGAGTTAGTGACTGGGTGGGTGAGTGAGTTAGTGACTGGGTGGGTGAGTAGTGAGTGACTGGGTGAGTTAGTGACTGGGTGGGTGGGTGAGTGAGTTAGTGACTGGGTGGGTGGTTGAGTGAGTTAGTGACTGGGTGGGTGGTTGAGTGAGTTAGTGACTGGGTGGGTGAGTAGTGAGTGACTGGGTGAGTTAGTGACTGGGTGGGTGGGTGAGTGAGTTAGTGACTGGGTGGGTGGTTGAGTGAGTTAGTGACTGGGTGGGTGGTTGAGTGAGTTAGTGACTAGGTGGGTGAGTGCATTAGTGACTGGGTGGGTGAGTGAGTGGGTGGGTGAGTGACTGGGTGGGTGAGTGACTGGGTGAGTGAGTTAGTGGGTGGGTGAGTGTGTTAGTGACTGGGTGGGTGGGTGACTGGGTGGGTGAGGAGTGAGTGATTGGGTGGGTGAGTGACTGGGTGACATTTCCCCCTCCCCCCCACATACCGGAGGCGGCGGCATGAAGCTAGAGGGCAGCCCGGCATTCCCCCCGCACCCCCCATACCTCACGTGGCAGCTGCATGCAAATAGTTAGCGTCCCGGCATCCCCCACACCTCAGGCGGCATGAAGATAGCGGTTGGGCATCCCCCCCACCTCACGCGGAGAGGAACCTTTGGGGAGGCGGCAGGGAGGTACTGGGAGGGGGGGGAGAGACGACAGTCAGCCCCGCTGCGGCCGCCACTGCTCTGCTCCCCCCGCCGGCATGTTAAGGGCGCGGCGAGGGTGAAGTGCGCGCCGAGGTGTGTTTCAGGCGGGTAAGAGGGCGGTAAGGACGCGGGAGAGGGTGGTGCGGCTGTGGCGCCCCTGAGGTCTGTGAGGTGAAGGGAGCAGTGTCGGCGCCCAGTGGCAGGGAGGCAGACACCGTGATCGGGGAGAAGGGGGACACATCACCCGCCCCCCCCCCCCCCCGGGGACAGCGCAACTCCCCGGCAGTGACACACCCCCCCACCTCTACTTCCGGGCGCCACCATCTTAGGCACTTGGCGCCGCGAGGGAGAAAAGGGGTCCTTCCGGTCGCTGCCATCTTGGGCACTCGGCGCCGCGAGGCAGCTGCAGCCTGCCCACTGCCTGTTCCCCCGCCGGGGAGGGAGGTGAGTTGGAGCGCCGGGGAGGGAGGTGAGTTGGAGCGCCGGGGAGGGAGGTGAGTTGGAGCGCCGGGGAGGGAGGTGAGTTGGAGCACCGGGGAGGGAAGTGAGTTGGAGCGCCGGGGAGGGAGGTGAGTTGGAGCGCCAGGGAGGGAGGTGAGTGGAGTGCTGGGGAGGGAGGTGAGTGAGCACAGGGGAGGGAGGTGAGTGTGATGGGGGGGGACAGAGTGAGAGAGTGTGTGTGTGTGTGGGGGAAGACAGTGGCAGTTGGGTGACGTCAGACCCACAATCTGATTGGCCAGAGGCTGAGGACCAATCAGATTCACCGCAGATAGCACTAACCTTTCGATTTTATATATTAAGACTAGCTGAGAGACCCGGCGTTGCCTGGGATTAAAATTTTGCGCTCCCTCCTCTCTCCACTCCCCCTGTCTCTTTCTCCGCTCCCCCCAGTCTTTCTCCGTTCCCCCCCCTGCGCAGCTCCGGTCTCCCGCCCCCCCCCCCCTGTAAAGCTCCGGTCTCCCGCCCCCCCCCCCCTGCGCAACTCCGTTCTCGCGCCCCCCCCCTCTGCGCAGCTCTGGTCCACCCCCCTGCGCAGCTCTGCCCCCCCCTGCGCAGCTCTGTTCCCCCCCCTGTGCAGCTCTGCCCCCCCCCCCCCCTGCTCAGCTCTGGTCCGCCCCATGCGCAGTTCTGGCCCCTCCCCTGCGCAGCTCTGGTCCCCCCCCTGAGCACTTGTGGTCCCCCCCCCGCGCAGCACACAGTGTCACATACACAGTGAGACACACACAGTGTCACACACACACACACACACGGTGTGAAACACACACACACAGTGTCACACACACACAGTTTCACACACACACACAGTGTCTCACACACACAGTGTCTCACACACAGTGTCTCACACACACAGTGTCTCACACACACAGACACACACACCCATCTCCCTCCCCACGCGGGCAAGCAAGGGAGCGTGGGGAAGGGGACCAGAGGGAAGGGGAGGAGCAGCCAGGCGGGACGGGTCACGGGACCAGCGCGTCACCCGCTCGCAGGGGAAGCTGGGGGATGTAGTCCGGCGGCGGCGCCGTGACTGCGCACCACCACCCTACCCCCCCGCGCCCATCTCCCTCCCAAGGTAACGGAAGGTAACGGGAGCATTGTGCGCACGCGCAATGAGCTGCGGGTGAGATGGGGTGATTGAGGGGGGGGGGGAGCCGGCGGGGATGTGAGCTGCGGGTGAGGGGGGCTGATGGGGGGAGCCGGCGGGGAGGTGAGCTGGGGGGGTGATGGATGGGGGGGAGAGCCGGCGGTCCGGGCTGCTGGGTGCGTGTGTGGCAGTTGGGTGAGGCCGAGGGGGAAAGAAGAGAGTGGCAGTTGGGTGATGTCATAGAGCCACGCAGGCCAATGAGAGGCGTGTGGGGCGGGGCAGGGATACGGACCAATCTGATTGGCCAGAGGCTGAGTGACAGACCCACAGACCAATCAGATTCACCACATCTACCAACAACCCCACAAATTTCAAATTTATATATTAAGATATATAATACATTATATACACTATATAATTTATGTGTGTGCATGTGCTCATGTATGTTTGATATGAGTCTTAATTGTTGTTTACTATTCAAGTCTGTCGCTGTTATGCTATCTGATTACCATACTTAATGTAAGCCAATGGAACTCTAGCATAGCGTATAAATAGTCTCCTAGTACTTGTCAGATTACACTCCTGATGAAACCGCAATACGGAGAAACGCGTAGAGTGAATCCTGATGAGAGAAGACCACTATAGGATCGGAGTCCCCCAGAGCAGATGACGTCACTTCCGGTTTCCGGTTTGGGTGAGACGCATCAGTGAAACGCACGCCGAGGCGGAGGGGGGACTGATACAGCTGCCTTGCACTGAGATCCGATATGTGATCAAAACGCTTGTATTCTTTTAACACATTGTGAGTGTATTGTACTTTCACTTACAATTTTAATAGAATTTTGCACAGTCTGCACTATGTCCGTTTCCTTATTTGTTACCTAAGGTCCTCAGCATCCACCCACGTACACAGACCCACTTATACCACGGGCAGACGGGCTGTCCCTGAAAGATACCTTTATGGGAACATTATTCACCATACACTTGTGAGTACATAGCACACTGCACTTTAAATATTTATTTATTTATATCACAATACTGCACCATCAGAGAATTTCTTCTGTTTTACATGATTTTGCGCTTCCCGATGATCTTCACCCCTTGCATATCTTATTGCCTGCATAAAATATTTGGTGTATTTTAGTGTTAAAAATGCCTTCAGGAACGGATCCTTTCATTTAAACAGTGTTCCTATGGGAAAACATGTTTCGCTTTAGAAATGTTTCGCTATCCAACGCCATTTTGAGTAACACGTTGTGTCGGATTACCGAGGACTGCCTGTATATATATGTATCTTCTCCGTGCTCTGGCTCAGGGTGAAGTGTATCTTTATTCTATTGTTTATGACGCATACAGTCGCTAATATATGCCATCTTACTGTTAAGGTCTATGTCCAGCCTATGATTTATATATATATATTTATATATTTCCAAGGGAAATGAAAAGACCAAGAGGATGAAATCATAAAATGACACAGCTGTCACGGTAAGACTGGGACTAGGGGTGTGTAGAACCCCCGCAATGAGTGAGGCCGCAATACAATGATACGACCTTCTAACGAGCAAGACGGCCTTCTAACGAGCGAGATGGCCTTCTAACAAGCGAGACGGCCTTCTCAGGAGCGAGACTGCCTTCTCAGGAGCGAGACGGCCTTCTCAGGAGCGAGACTGCCTTCTCAGGAGCGACACGGCCTTCTCAGGAGCGAGACGGCCTTCTCAGAAGCGAGACGGCTTTCTCAGGAGCGAGACGGCCTTCTCAGGAGCGAGACGGCCTTCTCAGGAGCGAGACGGCCTTCTCAGGAGCGAGACGGCCTTCTCAGGAGCGAGACGGCCTTCTCAGGAGCGAGACGGCCTTCTCACGAGTGAGTCGGCTTTCACATGAGTAAGACTATCTTCTAATGAGACTGTCTTCTGAGTGAGACGGTCTTCTAATGAATGCGATGGTCATCTAATGACTGAGACTGCCTTCTAATGACTGAGACTGCCTTCTGAGTGAGACGGCCTTCTAATGAGTGAGACTGCCTTCTGAGTGAGACGGCCTTCTAATGAGTGAGACTGCCTTCTGAGTGAGACTGACTTCTGATGAGTGAGATTACCTACTAATGAGTGATACTGCCTTCTGAGTGAGACTGCATTCAATTGAGTTACATAGTTACATAGTTACATAGCAGATGAGGTTGAAAAAAGACTTCCGTCCATCAAGTTCAACCTATGCTAAATTTAGACAACAGATACTTTATCCTATATCTATACTTATTGATCCAGAGGAAGGCAAACAAAAAACCCCATTAAGGGGAAAAATTAATTCCTTCCTGACTCCAAGATTAATCCCTGGATCAACATCCTTCCCATGTATACTTATTTGGTATATCCCTGTATACCTTTCCCATCTAAAAAGATGTCCAACCTTTTTTTGAACAAATCTATTGTATCTGCCATCACAGTCTCCATGGGTAATGAATTCCACATTTTAACTGCCCTTACTGTAAAGAACCCTTTCCTTTGTTACTGGTGAAATTTCCTTTCCTCCAACCTTAAGGGATGGCCCGAGTCCTTTGTACTGCCCGTGGGATGAATAGTTCTTTTGAAAGCTCCTTGTATTGTCCCTGAATATATTTGTATATAGTTATCATATCCCCTCTTAGACGCCTCTTTTCTAATGTAAATAAATCTAATTTAGCTAGCCTCTCCTCATAAGTTAGAATGTCCATCCCCTTTATTAATTTGGTGGCTCTTCTCTGCACTCTCTCTAGTTCCATAATGTCTATTCATAGGATTGGTGCCCAAAATTGTACTCAGGCGGTGAGGCAGTGATTGTTCTGAGTGTGGCAGTTGGGTTTGTGAGGTCAACGAACCATGCAGGCCAATGAGAGGCGTGCGGGGGCGGGGCCGGGCCACGGACCAATCAGATTGGCCAGAGGGTGAGTGACAGATCAACGGACCAATCAGATTGCCCATAAGCACAGCAAATATACGTTTTCAGCAAACAAACAACGTTTTCATTTTTATAGATATAGATGCGATCCGCTTATGACACGATGTGATTCTTTGGACCCCAAGCACAGCGTTATAAGGGGGTTGAGCTGTATACACACCCTCATACCCGGAACCAGTGCCGGGTTTTACTTTCGGATATATAAATAAATATATATATTTATATTTATTTATATAAATATCAAATAAAAAGATCACTTGTGAGCACATTCACATGTCTTAGGCAGGTCTGCAACCCCGCCTTTCACCATTATCCCCAGCATGCAGTGCTTCCACTGCAGCAAGGGATTCTGGGAAATGACTTGCAAATGAGCACACAATGTGTCATATACAGGCAGTCCTCGTTTTACAACGCTTCGCTTTACAACGAATGGCTTATCCAACGCTATGCAATGCATACCTATATTCATTTTTACAACGCCAAAACGGCTTATCCAACGCTCTTACGACGCTTTGCAACGTTGTTTATGTGTATGTGTGTATATATACACACATATACACAAAGTTGCAAAGCGTCGCAAGAGCGTATATATATATATATATATATATATATATATATAATATGATATTATTCTATATAATATTATATTATACTATATAATATATTATTTATTATGTTATATTATATACTAGCTGATATACCCGGCGTTGCCCGGGATTGAATGGTCCCGCTCCCCCTCTCTGTCCACTCACCCCCTATCTCTGCTCCCCATTGCCCTCTCTCTGTGGGTGGGTGAGTTAGTGACTGGGTGGGTGGGTGAGTTAGTGACTGGGTGAGTTAGTGAGTGGGCGGGTGAGTTTGTGAGCGGGAGGGTGAGTTACTGAGCGGGCGGGTGAGTTACTGAGCGGGCGAGTGAGTGGGCGAGTGAGTGAACGGGCGGGTGAGTTAGTGAGGGCGGGTAAGTGAGTTAGTGAGCGAGGTCTCTCAGCTAGTGACTGGGTGGGTGGGTGAGTGAGTTAGTGACTGGGTGGGTGAGTTAGTGACTGGGTGGGTGAGTTAGTGACTGGGTGGGTGGGTGAGTGAGTTAGTGACTGGGTGGGTGGGTGAGTGAGTTAGTGACTTGAGTGAGTTAGTGACTGTGTGGGTGGGTGAGTTAGTGACTTTGAGTTAGTGACTGGGTGAGTGAGTGAGTTAGTGACTGGGTGGGTGGGTGAGTGAGTTGGTGACTGGGTGGGTGGGTGAGTTAGTGACTGGGTGGGTGAGTTAGTGAGTGGGTGAGTGAGTTAGTGAGTGGGTGGGTGAGTTAGTGACTGGGTGGGTGAGTGAGTTAGTGACTGGGTGGGTGGGTGAGTGAGTTAGTGACTGGGTGGGTGGGTGGGTGAGTTAGTGACTGGGTGGGTGGGTGAGTGAGTTAGTGACTGGGTGAGTTAGTGGCTGAGTGGGTGAGTGAGTTAGTGACTGGGTGGGTGGGTGACTGACTGGGTGAGTGACTGGGTGGGTGGGTGGGTGAGTGACTGGGTGGGTGAGTGACTGGGTGAGTGAGTTAGTGACTGGGTGGGTGGGTGAGTGAGTTAGTGACTGGGTGAGTTAGTGACTGGGTGGGTGAGTGAGTTAGTGACTGGGTGGGTGAGTGAGTTAGTGACTGGGTGGGTGGGTGAGTTAGTGACTGGGTGGGTGGGTGAGTGAGTTAGTGACTGGGTGGGTGGGTGAGTGAGTTAGTGACTGGGTGAGTTAGTGGCTGGGTGGGTGAGTGGGTTAGTGACTGGGTGAGTGGGTGAGTGACTGGGTGAGTGACTGGGTGAGTGACTGGGTGGGTGAGTGACTGGATGGGTGAGTGACTGGGTGGGTGAGTGACTGGGTGGGTGAGATAGTGACTGGGTGGGTGGGTGAGTGAGTTAGTGACTGGGTGAGTTAGTGACTGGGTGGGTGAGTGAGTTAGTGACTGGGTGGGTGGGTGAGTTAGTGACTGGGTGGGTGAGTTAGTGACTGGGTGGGTGGGTGAGTTAGTGACTGGGTGGGTGGGTGAGTTAGTGACTGGGTGAGTGAGTGAGTTAGTGACTGGGTGGGTGAGTGAGTTAGTGACTGGGTGGGTGAGTGAGTTAGTGACTGGGTGGGTGAGTGAGTTAGTGACTGGGTTGGTGGGTGAGTTAGTGACTGGGTGGGTGAGTTAGTGACTGGGTGGGTGAGTTAGTGACTGGGTGGGTGAGTTAGTGACTGGGTGGGTGGGTGAGTTAGTGACTGGGTGGGTGAGTTAGTGAGTGGGTGAGTGGGTGAGTTAGTGACTGGGTGGGTGGGTGGGTGAGTGAGTTAGTGACTGGGTGGGTGAGTTAGTGACTGGGTGGGTGGGTGAGTTAGTGACTGGGTGGGTGGGTGAGTTAGTGACTGGGTGGGTGAGTTAGTGACTATGAGTTAGTGACTGGGTGGGTGGGTGAGTGAGTTAGTGACTGGGTGGGTGGGTGAGTGAGTTAGTGACTGGGTGGGTGGGTGAGTTAGTGACTTGGGTGGGTGAGTGAGTTAGTGACTTGGGTGGGTGAGTGAGTTAATGACTTGGGTGGGTGAGTGAGTTAGTGACTGGGTTGGTGGGTGAGTTAGTGACTGGGTGGGTGAGTTAGTGACTGGGTGGGTGAGTTAGTGACTGGGTGGGTGAGTTAGTGACTGGATGGGTGAGTTAGTGACTGGGTGGGTGGGTGAGTTAGTGACTGGGTGGGTGAGTTAGTGACTGGGTGGGTGGGTGAGTTAGTGACTGGGTGGGTGGGTGAGTTAGTGACTGGGTGGGTGAGTTAGTGACTGGGTGAGTTAGTGACTTGAGTTAGTGACTGGGTGGGTGAGTTAGTGACTATGAGTTAGTGACTGGGTGGGTGGGTGAGTTAGTGACTGGGTGGGTGGATGAGTTAGTGACTTGGGTGGGTGAGTGAGTTAGTGACTTGGGTGGGTGAGTGAGTTAATGACTTGGGTGGGTGAGTGAGTTAGTGACTTGGGTGGGTGAGTGAATTAGTGACTTGGGTGGGTGAGTGAGTTAGTGACTGGGTGGGTGGGTGAGTTAGTGACTGGGTGGGTGTGTTAGTGACTGGGTGGGTGGGTGAGTGAGTTAGTGACTGTGTGGGTGAGTGAGTTAGTGACTGGGTAGGTGAGTTAGTGACTGGGTGGTTGAGTTAGTGACTGGGTGGGTGAGTTAGTGACTGGGTGGGTGAGTTAGTGACTGGGTGGGTGAGTTAGTGACTGGGTGGGTGGGTGAGTTAGTGACTGGGTGGGTGGGTGAGTTAGTGACTGGGTGAGTGAGTGAGTTAGTGACTGGGTGGGTGGGTGAGTTAGTGACTGGGTGGGTGGGTGAGTTAGTGACTAGATGGGTGGGTGAGTTAGTGACTGGATGGGTGGGTGAGTTAGTGACTGGGTGGGTGGTGAGGTAGTGACTGGGTGGGTGAGTAGTGGGTGGGTGGGTGAGTTAGTGACTGAGTGGGTGAGTTAGTGACTGGGTGGGTAGGTGAGTTAGTGGGTGGGTGAGTTAGTGACTGGGTCGGTGGTTGAGTGAGTTAGTGACTGGGTGGGTGAGTGAGTTAGTGACTGGGTGGGTGAGTGAGTTAGTGACTGGGTGGGTGAGTAGTGAGTGACTGGGTGAGTTAGTGACTGGGTGGGTGGGTGAGTGAGTTAGTGACTGGGTGGGTGGTTGAGTGAGTTAGTGACTGGGTGGGTGGTTGAGTGAGTTAGTGACTGGGTGGGTGAGTAGTGAGTGACTGGGTGAGTTAGTGACTGGGTGGGTGGGTGAGTTAGTGACTGGGTGGGTGGTTGAGTGAGTTAGTGACTGGGTGGGTGGTTGAGTGAGTTAGTGACTAGGTGGGTGAGTGCATTAGTGACTGGGTGGGTGAGTGAGTGAGTGGGTGGGTGAGTGACTGGGTGAGTGAGTTAGTGGGTGGGTGAGTGTGTTAGTGACTGGGTGGGTGGGTGACTGGGTGGGTGAGGAGTGAGTGATTGGGTGGGTGAGTGACTGGGTGACATTTCCCCCTCCCCCCCCATACCGGAGGCGGCGGCATGAAGCTAGAGGGCAGCCCGGCATTCCCCCCGCACCCCCCATACCTCACGTGGCAGCTGCATGCAAATAGTTAGCGTCCCGGCATCCCCCACACCTCAGGCGGCATGAAGATAGCGGTTGGGCATCCCCCCCACCTCACGCGGAGAGGAACCTTTGGGGAGGCGGCAGGGAGGTACTGGGAGGGGGGGGAGAGACGACAGTCAGCCCCGCTGCGGCCGCCACTGCTCTGCTCCCCCCGCCGGCATGTTAAGGGCGCGGCGAGGGTGAAGTGCGCGCCGAGGTGTGTTTCAGGCGGGTAAGAGGGCGGTAAGGAGGCGGGAGAGGGTGGTGCGGCTGTGGCGCCCCTGAGGTCTGTGAGGTGAAGGGAGCAGTGTCGGCGCCCAGTGGCAGGGAGGCAGACACCGTGATCGGGCAGAAGGGGGACACATCACCCGCCCCCCCCGGGGACAGCGCAACTCCCCGGCAGTGACACACCCCCCCCACCTCTACTTCCGGGCGCCACCATCTTAGGCACTTGGCGCCGCGAGGGAGAAAAGGGGTCCTTCCGGTCGCTGCCATCTTGGGCACTCGGCGCCGCGAGGCAGCTGCAGCCTGCCCACTGCCTGTTCCCCCGCCGGGGAGGGAGGTGAGTTGGAGCGCCGGGGAGGGAGGTGAGTTGGAGCGCCGGGGAGGGAGGTGAGTTGGAGCGCCGGGGAGGGAGGGGAGTTGGAGCGCCGGGGAGGGAGGTGAGTTGGAGCGCCGGGGAGGGAGGTGAGTTGGAGCGCCGGGGAGGGAAGTGAGTTGGAGCGCCGGGAAGGGAGGTGAGTTGGAGCGCCAGGGAGGGAGGTGAGTGGAGCGCTGGGGAGGGAGGTGAGTGAGCACAGGGGAGGGAGGTGAGTGTGATGGGGGGGGACAGAGTGAGAGAGTGTGTGTGTGTGTGGGGGAAGACAGTGGCAGTTGGGTGACGTCAGACCCACAATCTGATTGGCCAGAGGCTGAGGACCAATCAGATTCACCGCAGATAGCACTAACCTTTCGATTTTATATATTAAGACTAGCTGAGAGACCCGGCGTTGCCTGGGATTAAAATTTTGCGCTCCCTCCTCTCTCCACTCCCCCTGTCTCTTTCTCCGCTCCCCCCAGTCTTTCTCCGTTCCCCCCCCTGCGCAGCTCCGGTCTCCCGCCCCCCCCCCTGTAAAGCTCCGGTCTCCCGCCCCCCCCCCCCCCCCTGCGCATCTCCGTTCTCGCGCCCCCCCCCCTCTGCACAGCTCTGGTCCACCCCCCTGCGCAGCTCTGTTCCCCCCCCCTGTGCAGCTCTGCCCCCCCCCCCTGCGCAGCTCTGGTCCGCCCCATGCGCAGTTCTGGCCCCTCCCCTGCGCAGCTCTGGTCCCCCCCCTGCGCACTTGTGGTCCCCCCCCGCGCAGCACACAGTGTCACATACACAGTGAGACACACACAGTGTCACACACACACACACACGGTGTGAAACACACACACACAGTGTCACACACACACAGTTTCACACACACACACACAGTGTCTCAAACACACAGTGTCTCACACACACAGTGTCTCACACACACAGACACACACACCCATCTCCCTCCCCACGCGGGCAAGCAAGGGAGCGTGGGGAAGGGGACCAGAGGGAAGGGGAGGAGCAGCCAGGCGGGACGGGTCACGGGACCAGCGCGTCACCCGCTCGCAGGGGAAGCTGGGGAATGTAGTCCGGCGGCGGCGCCATGACTGCGCACCACCACCCTACCCCCCCGCGCCCATCTCCCTCCCAAGGTAACGGAAGGTAACTGGAGCATTGTGCGCACGCGCAATGAGCTGCGGGTGAGGAGGGGTGATTGAGGGGGGGGGGAGCCGGCGGGGATGTGAGCTGCGGGTGAGGGGGGCTGATGGGGGGAGCCGGCGGGGAGGTGAGCTGGGGGGGTGATGGATGGGGGGGAGAGCCGGCGGTCCGGGCTGCTGGGTGCGTGTGTGGCAGTTGGGTGAGGCCGAGGGGGAAAGAAGAGAGTGGCAGTTGGGTGATGTCATAGAGCCACGCAGGCCAATGAGAGGCGTGTGGGGCGGGGCAGGGATACGGACCAATCTGATTGGCCAGAGGCTGAGTGACAGACCCACAGACCAATCAGATTCACCACATCTACCAACAACCCCACAAATTTCAAATTTATATATTAAGATATATAATACATTATATACACTATATAATTTATGTGTGTGCATGTGCTCATGTATGTTTGATATGAGTCTTAATTGTTGTTTACTATTCAAGTCTGTCGCTGTTATGCTATCTGATTACCATACTTAATGTAAGCCAATGGAACTCTAGCATAGCGTATAAATAGTCTCCTAGTACTTGTCAGATTACACTCCTGATGAAACCGCAATACGGAGAAACGCGTAGAGTGAATCCTGATGAGAGAAGACCACTATAGGATCGGAGTCCCCCAGAGCAGATGACGTCACTTCCGGTTTCCGGTTTGGGTGAGACGCATCAGTGAAACGCACGCCGAGGCGGAGGGGGGACTGATACAGCTGCCTTGCACTGAGATCCGATATGTGATCAAAACGCTTGTATTCTTTTAACACATTGTGAGTGTATTGTACTTTCACTTACAATTTTAATAGAATTTTGCACAGTCTGCACTATGTCCGTTTCCTTATTTGTTACCTAAGGTCCTCAGCATCCACCCACGTACACAGACCCACTTATACCACGGGCAGACGGGCTGTCCCTGAAAGATACCTTTATGGGAACATTACTCACCATACACTTGTGAGTACATAGCACACTGCACTTTAAATATTTATTTATTTATATCACAATACTGCACCATCAGAGAATTTCTTCTGTTTTACATGATTTTGCGCTTCCCGATGATCTTCACCCCTTGCATATCTTATTGCCTGCATAAAATATTTGGTGTATTTTAGTGTTAAAAATGCCTTCAGGAACGGATCCTTTCATTTAAACAGTGTTCCTATGGGAAAACATGTTTCGCTTTAGAAATGTTTCGCTATCCAACGCCATTTTGAGTAACACGTTGTGTCGGATTACCGAGGACTGCCTGTATATATATGTATCTTCTCCGTGCTCTGGCTCAGGGTGAAGTGTATCTTTATTCTATTGTTTATGACGCATACAGTCGCTAATATATGCCATCTTACTGTTAAGGTCTCCTATGTCCAGCCTATGATTTATATATATATATATTTATATATTTCCAAGGGAAATGAAAAGACCAAGAGGATGAAATCATAAAATGACACAGCTGTCACGGTAAGACTGGGACTAGGGGTGTGTAGAACCCCCGCAATGAGTGAGGCCGCAATACAATGATACGACCTTCTAACGAGCAAGACGGCCTTCTAACGAGCGAGATGGCCTTCTAACAAGCGAGACGGCCTTCTCAGGAGCGAGACGGCCTTCTCAGGAGCGAGACGGCCTTCTCAGGAGCGACACGGCCTTCTCAGGAGCGAGACGGCTTTCTCAGGAGCGAGACGGCCTTCTCAGGAGCGAGACGGCCTTCTCAGAAGCGAGACGGCTTTCTCAGAAGCGAGACGGCTTTCTCAGGAGTGAGACGGCCTTCTCAGGAGCGAGACGGCCTTCTCAGGAGCGAGACGGCCTTCTCACGAGTGAGTCGGCTTTCACATGAGTAAGACTATCTTCTAATGAGACTGTCTTCTGAGTGAGACGGTCTTCTAATGAATGCGATGGTCATCTAATGACTGAGACTGCCTTCTAATGACTGAGACTGCCTTCTGAGTGAGACGGCCTTCTAATGAGTGAGACTGCCTTCTGAGTGAGACGGCCTTCTAATGAGTGAGACTGCCTTCTGAGTGAGACGGCCTTCTAATGAGTGAGACTGCCTTCTGAGTGAGACGGCCTTCTAATGAGTGAGACTGCCTTCTGAGTGAGACGGCCTTCTAATGAGTGAGACTGCCTTCTGAGTGAGACTGCCTTCTGATGAGTGAGACTACCTACTAATGAGTGATACTGCCTTCTGAGTGAGACTGCATTCAATTGAGTTACATAGTTACATAGTTACATAGCAGATGAGGTTGAAAAAAGTCTTCCGTCCATCAAGTTCAACCTATGCTAAATTTAGACAACAGATACTTTATCCTATATCTATACTTATTGATCCAGAGGAAGGCAAACAAAAAACCCCATTAAGGGGAAAAATTAATTCCTTCCTGACTCCAAGATTAATCCCTGGATCAACATCCTTCCCATGTATACTTATTTGGTATATCCCTGTATACCTTTCCCATCTAAAAAGATGTCCAACCTTTTTTTGAACAAATCTATTGTATCTGCCATCACAGTCTCCATGGGTAATGAATTCCACATTTTAACTGCCCTTACTGTAAAGAACCCTTTCCTTTGTTACTGGTGAAATTTCCTTTCCTCCAACCTTAAGGGATGGCCCGAGTCCTTTGTACTGCCCGTGGGATGAATAGTTCTTTTGAAAGCTCCTTGTATTGTCCCTGAATATATTTGTATATAGTTATCATATCCCCTCTTAGACGCCTCTTTTCTAATGTAAATAAATCTAATTTAGCTAGCCTCTCCTCATAAGTTAGAATGTCCATCCCCTTTATTAATTTGGTGGCTCTTCTCTGCACTCTCTCTAGTTCCATAATGTCTATTCATAGGATTGGTGCCCAAAATTGTACTCCATATTCAAGGTGTGGTCTTACTAATGCTTTGTAAAGGGGCATAATTATGTTTACTTCCCTTCCATCCATTGCCCGTTTGATGCAAGATAAGATCTTGTTTGCCTTTGCAGCTACTGCATGACATTGAGCACTATTGCTAAGCCTGCTGTCTACAAGCACTCCTAAATCCTTCTCCATCCAGGATTCCCCCAATATATCTCCATTTAATTTGTAAGTCGCCTTT